>NW_006922130.1:1350674-1352913 GCF_000298275.1 Orycteropus afer afer
TGTGTTGATTTCTTTGTTCCATATAATTTTCTATGCTGAGCTCATTTTGTTTGTGAATCATGTTATCACTTCCTTCATTGCTATTGTTTTAGTATTTGCTGAATATTTATGTTGGTCCTCTTTTTTATTTTGATGTGAAGGTTTATCATTTTTCTTTGAGGTTACCCTGTGATTTATAGTTTTCTTCCCGAGTGTAGAACAGTCCATTCTATCTTATAGTTGCCTTGACTTTCCTACCATCTAGAAGTTCTGTGACTACACAGATTTTTTTCCCTCTTTTTAGTTTGTAGTTTTCCTCATGTGTCAGTTGCTGTCTCTGGTTCCCTGTTTACAATCTTGTAGGCTTATTTACTTTGGATACTTCCATAGCTGGGTTGGTTTCTGGGTTATATTATCATTTGTGTTTATGGTCAATTTTTGTTGGCTGTTGTTGCTTCTCTGTCCAAAAGGCTCCCTTTAACATCTCTTGTAAGGTTGGTCTGGTTTTAAAATATTCCCTTAATTTCTGCTTATCTGGAAATGTCCTAATTTCACCATCATATTTGAGGGACAATTTTGCTGGGTACATAATTCTTGATTGGAAATTTTTCTCTTTCAGTGTTTTATATATACCATCCCACTGTCTTCTCACCTGCATGGTGTCTATCAAGAAATCTGAGCTTCATCTTATTGGTTGCCCCTTGTAGGTAACTTTTCATTTTTCCCATGCTGCTCTCATGTTTCTTTGGTTTTGGTGAGTTTGATGATTATATGTCTTGGTGTTTTTCTTTTGGGGTCTGTCCTGTTTGGGTTTCGTTGGACTTCCTGAATGGATATATTCTCATCTTTCATCATATTAGGGAAGTTATCCTCCAACAAATCTTGGACAATTTTCTCTGTTGTTTCATTTTTCTCTTCCTGTTCTGGAATTCCAATGACACATAGGTTATTCCTTTTGATGGTATCCGACATGAATCTCAGGCTTTCTTCATTTTGTTTTTATCTTTTTTTCTGATTGATCCCTTTCCAAAGAAATATTCAGGTATTTGTCTTCAATCTCATTAATTCTGGCTTCCATTGCATCATCTCTACTCCTTTGCCCTTTCAATGTGTTATCTATTTCTGCGAAGTCCTTACTTCTTTACCTATCAATATGACCTTGTTTGAAAATAGGGTCTTTGCAGATGTTATTCTTTAACATGGGGTCATACTGGAATGGGGTGAGATCTAATCCAATCTAAGTGGGGTCCTATAAAAGGGGAAAGAGACACAGAGAAACAGAGGGAAAACAGCCATGTGACCATTGAATTATGCTGCAGCTGCAAGTCAAGGAACACCTGGGCTATCAATAGCCAGAAGTTATAAGAAGGATCTTCCCTTAAGCGTTCAGTGAGAGCATAGCCCTATAGACACTCTGAATTTAGATTACTAGCCTCCAGAACTGTAAGACAATAAATTTCTGTCATTTTGTTGAATATGCTTCATATAATGGTTTCATATAATCTCACTACTATGTATGTGTTTATAATGTCTTTTACATGGTTATTACTTTTTATAATTCTTTTAAATACCTATGTGTAAATCACCTATAATGTCAACTTAGAAACACGTATACCTCTATAATGCTCACTAGCCATTAACAGTTCTTATTATTTAAACCAAAAATAAATCAAAGTCACTATTGTTGAGTCAATTCTGAATCATAGCAACCCATCCCTGGGTTTCTAAGGCAGTATCTCTATGGAAGTAGATTGCCCAGTCTTCCTTCCAAGGAGTGGCTGGTGGGTTTGAATTGCCAGCCTTCTGATTAGCCATCAAATGCCTTAGACACTATGCCATGAGAATTCCCTATTATTATTTAGAAACCATAAATATAAGTCATTAGAAAATTGTTCTAATTTTGAAAATAGAAAATAGAAGTACCTCAGCTGCCTTGTAACAAACTAAATATGTAGTAAATAAGGACATAAATATGGGATAAAAAAATCCCCTTAATTTCTAGTAAATTAAATCTCTATAAATTAGCAAAACATAAATATATCACTAAACAATTCCTATAATTTTTAATTTATCACCTTGGCTTTGAAACATACGTAGTAAGTACGAATGTGAATATGCCTTGCAACAGTTCTCTAACTGGCAATAATTCAAATCTCTAAATCCACCAGCCACTCCTCGGAAGGAAGATGGGGCAATCTACTTCCGTAGTGATACTGCCTCAGAAACCCAAGGAGGGGTCGCTATGAGTCAGGGCTGACTC
>NW_006922130.1:1353013-1362280 GCF_000298275.1 Orycteropus afer afer
GGGGCAATCTACTTCCGTAGTGATACTGCCTCAGAAACCCAAGGAGGGGTCGCTATGAGTCAGGGCTGACTCGACGGCACATAACAACAACAACAACATAAATTAACAAAATACTAGAATCCCTGATTTGTAATAAAACATGCCAATTACAGTTAAACATGAAGCACACATTATATAAACCCATATATTTATGCTCATTTTTAGAGAAGAAGACATAAGCAAAAGAATGAGAGCCTGCTGAGATACTGCTCACAACAATCAACCTCAGACCCTAGCTACAAGGGACCTCCTATGAGTTTGAGAGGTGGCCAGTTCTCCTCTCAGAAAACACTGGTTAAAAGTAAAGCCTGAAGTCTAAAGAGTTGAACTCTGACATTTAAACTAGTGTTTTGGTTACCTAGTGCCACATTGACAAGAATATACTACAAATGGGATGGTTTTAACAAACAGGAGTTTATTCTCTTACAGTTTGGAGCCTTGAAGTCCAAGTTCAAAGTGCCAGGCTCTAGGAGCTTGGTGAAAGCCCCTCAAACTTGGGGTTCAGCTCTGCCTCCTGCTCCTGGCCCACTGAAGCTAGAGGCTTTTCTTTACTCAGACAGCTGCTGGCTGCTGAGACTGAGAAGCCCAAAGATGACAAGTTAAAAGACACAGTCCCAATGTTACCAATCCACATGGCAGGCCATTAATTCAAGCCCATTGAAGCCCCAGGTTTGATAGGGTATGGCAGGCTGCTGAACAACAACATAGCTACCTGCAGGGTTCAAGCGTGCTGTAAGCTAGAGACCGTATCCCAAGGCTTATCCTTATATACAGAAAAGAGATCACATCTCTAAGGCAGCTACTCAGCTGTTCACAGTAGATTCCACCATGGAGTTTATTACCAGTCTCATCATGGAGAATACTACATCCAGCTGCCCAGCCACTCAACCAGGCCCAGCCAAGTTGACACACAAACTTAACTATCACAACTAGCATTGTAATTATTAATTCTGATTCTCTAGAGCCAAATAAATGAATTTCTCGAGGTCTTACTTGCATGCCTTACCTTAACTGTCTTGTAATAAACTAAATAAGTTAATGCATGACAAATATGATAAAATCTTTATTCATTCTTAAGATAAAATCCTCCAGGATATATTTTAAGTGACCCAGGTTATAGTATTTGTTACAGACAGCAGTAAGAAACTAATACAGTGGCCTGCTCTCCATTCTACTGATAATCCCTGTACACTTTCCTTAAGTATCCAGTCTGCTCCACCCTCATGCAGCATGCTGCTACAGTGTTTGATGTGTCTATTTGCACATTGGACATTTCCCCAACTTTGCAGAATTGTGTTTTCGTGTGTGGCAATCCAGTGCTTGCTTATTGCTAACTATGTTCAGGGGCTGCAGGACTCATTACCAAAAACAAAAAAAGGAGGGGGGCAGTTAATTAGGTTCAATGAAGTATAGGCAATAGTAGATAAAAGCAGAGAAGGCAGGCTTCTCTCCCTCAGAGATCTGTTGTTTCTGCTGAGGCTCTCTCTGCATTTGTTGGCCTCATGGTTCTCTTACCTAAACAGGGTCTCAGCAGGCTCCATTCTGTTGCCCCTGAGGCCACCCTGTAATTGCAAAGCCACTTCTGAAAAGGTGGAAGATTTTCAGCTGAACCTATATTACACAGATGAGTTCTGATTCTAGAATTCCAGCCAGGGTACAGTCACACCTCCCTTCATTAAACTCTATTCTTCAATGAGCAAGCAGCAGCTCATAATCCATATGGGGGCAATGAGCTCACCATTGGGAGTGAGTGGCTGCACAGTGGCTGGTGGTTTCGAACCACAAAGCTCTAGTAGCGTAGTGCCTAACGCACTTGATTGCTAACCAGAAGGCTGGTGGTTCAAACCTACCAGCCACTTCTCAGAAGGAAGGTTGGGCAATCTACTTCCATAGTGATAACACCTAAGAAACCCAAGGAGGGGCCACTATGAGTCAGGTCTGACTCGATGGCACATAACAACAACAACAAGAGCCAAATGCCTTCACCATTACACCACCAGAGCTCCTTCCTACAGCAACCAGGAATGCTTAATACTGAGAATCTGCTATCATAGAGATGGAGAAAAGAAAGGAGGAAAAAAGGCAAAAGATATTTAAAGGACATGCTAATCAGAAATGAGATAGTCAAAATAAGCTTCACAATTAAGGAATAGGGATCTGAAACCCAGAGCTACTTTAAGTATCATTTTGCCCCAATTTAATTTCCAGGATTATGTACCCTTAAATCCATTTTCTCTGTGAATTTCCTTTTATATTAAACTGAATCATCTGAGATAACCTGTACTCCCTCTTGTCTGGCTGTTGTTTTACCCTAGTTAGTAGGCTTGGGGTTTTGGGTAACTGACTGGTTAGGATTTAGAAGGTTTTTATTTATATATAACCCTTGACCAAAACCTACTTTGAGGTGGGATTGAGATGGATTGCTTACTTCCATGATTCTGATGTTACATGAAGTCAAAATTTCTCTATGCATTCATTTTATCACCATCTATTGAGCACCTACTATTGTCTATACTGTTCTAGATGCTGAGTCTACATAAATGAATAAGACATATCAGGTGCCTCCTCTTATATTTATATTCCTGGGGAGGAGAGGGCAATCAGTCACAAGTTACCAAATAAAAATAATAACATCACACATAGATAAGTGCTATAAAAATGTTAAGAGTGATGTGGGAGTGTATAAATCAGTTCAGTGAGACTTAGCTCACCCTACCTCTAACACCAAATTGTGTGGTGGAAAACAAAACCCAGTCCACATGTCAATTGAATCCTGTGGAAATCTGTTTCCTTTCTATGTTCAGTTCATATCCTAGCTGCCCACACAGGCCTTTTCTCTCACAACCCCTGCCATGTGGGTATAGGTCAGAGGGAGTTCATGTGACTCCTTCCACTTCAGGTGATAAAAGAAACTATTTCCACAGAGTTGATTCTGATTCATAGTGACCTCATAGGACAGAGTAGAACTGCCCCCATAAGGTTTCCAATGCTGTAATCTCCATGGAAGAAGATTGCCACATCTTTCTCCCACACAGGAGCTGGCAGGTTTAAACTTCCAGCCTTTTGGTTAGCAGCTGAGCACTTGACCACTGAGGTATCAGGCATTTCCGACCAGCTGGCCCAAAATTCAGGATTTTTCTCTACCTCCTCAGGATACCAGCCACAAGCCCAGAGTCCACACCATGACTTTCTCCACTTCAGATCTGCCGTTTGGGTTAGATAATTTGCTGCAATGACTCACGGAATCCATGGAGAGAATACCATAACTTTGACAACAACTTTAATATAAAAAAATTGATGAAAATGAAGAGCTGCATGGGGTAAGATATTGGAGGAGTCATAGTATGGAACTTCCCTGTCCCAAAGGGATTCATTACTCTCTCTTGTGCAAGATACCAACTAGGAAGCTCCCTGAGCTCTTTCTTCCAAGGCATTTGTTTGTCTCACCACATGGCCGTGATAAATTACATCATAAATTGTGAGGCTTAGTCAGCATCAGACCATTTAGAGGGTCATTTTCACCTGTTCATCTTCCCTTCATTAGCTTTAAGTGTTGATCCAGCTCTCAGGAAAAAAGATCAAAGGCCAAATGGCTTTCTGCAAAATGATCCCACACGTCTCGGCCTTACTTTACCATGGGTGATCAAGGAAAGACTCTGATAAGATGGCATTTGGGTAGCTCCTGAATGACCTGATGAACTCTGTAGGGGTCAAGGAGAAACTTTCTAGAAGCACAGGAATATGCAGAGGCCCTAAGACAGAAATGTCTCTTGAATTTTTCCAGGAGTAGAAAAAGTAAGCCCGTTTGGCTAGGAGATAAAAATATATGGTTGGAGAGATCTGAAAAGTCTTGTCTGTTGTGAAGTCCTCAAAAAGCCACAACTCATGAGGAAAGGGGGATAATGCCATTCCAGGAGCAGTAGCAGGGACAGTCAAAGTAGCAGAAGGAAATTTGCTTGGCAGAGCATCCTAATAGAGGCAAGGTGTCTGCTGAAGAATCCTGAAGCCCTGATTTATATAGTGCACTGAGCTGTTCTTGCAATAAGGGAACCCAGACCTACCCTCCAAGGAAAGCCTCTAGTACCTCTTGCCCCACACTTCTCCAACCCATGACTCTCCTCCACCTTTGGAAGAGATTATAGCTCAGTTGTCATCTAAGCACCATCCCTAGGTCCAAATGTGAATTTTTCTGCAATGGAAAAATCACTTTTGTTGCTAGCTCATATACATATATATATATACACACACACACACACACACACACACACACACATATATATACATATATATACATATATATGTGTATATATATATATGTAAGTATAACACACACACACATATACATACATTTAAAAAATCAGCTCTGAGAGAAAAACAATGAGTTTGCTTTCTTCAAATAGACAGCTGAACACAGAAGTCTAAAACTTAGGAAAGATGTTCTGGTTACCTAGTGACACTCTGAGAGGATTATACCACAAATGGGATAGCCTTAACAAACAGGAGTTTATTCTCTTACAGTTCGGGAGGCTAGAAGTCTGAGTTCAAAGTGCCAGGCTCCAGGGGCTGTGTGAAAGCCCCTCAACCTTGGGCTTCAGCTCTGCCTCTTGCTCCTGGCCCACTGAAGCTAGAGGCATCTTTCCACTCAGGTAGCTGCTAGCTACTGAGGCTGACAAACCCAAGGTCAACAAGTGAAAAGGCACAGTTCCAATGTTACCAAACCACATACAGGCCATTAATTCAAGTCCATTGTAAGTCCCAAATTTGGCAGAGCATGGCAGGCTGCTGAACAATGACATGGCTACATGCAGGGTCCAAGCATGTCATAGGCTAGAGACCATTCCCAAAGCTGCTAGTTATATATGGGCACTGGACCACATACCCAAAGTAGCTACTCAGCTGCATGTGGTAGATCCCACCATGGAGTTGATTGCCAGTTTCATCATGGAGAATAACTACCACCAGCTGCTCAGCCACTCAACCAGGCCTAGCCAAGTTGAAACACAAACATAACCACCAAAATTCTACCCCTTGTCAACTTTGCACCTATACAGATATTCAATGGGTGGTATCTGTACAGGTCTCCTCCACTGGGTGACTCCAGTCCTCTAGTTCCTGAGTGGAGACCTCACAACCTTGGTCTGGCAGGCCCCATTCCTATCCCTCTTGGACATGGCATCCCTGCCCCCTCACTCTTGGGCAGCAGCTCTAACTCCATCCCAATAGCTCACATGAATGAGCATCCCCACACTCCAGAAACAAGTTGGTCTGGCTCTTTGAAACCTAGGAGGCTGTAATGGTTCCACCCCAAGGTCATGGAACTACCCTTAAGGCCGAGCAGCTCTACTTTAGGTTTCCTTGGTCTCTTTACTTCTGCCCATTAATACCGAAGGCAACCCACCCTGCAGGAAATCTTCCTGCCCCAAAAGCATTCAGCTTTCTTTTCTTTTTTTTTAATTGTGATTTGGGTGAAAATTTTTTTAAAAAAAAATTTTTTATTTTCATTGTGGTTTGGGTGAAGATTTACAGAGCAAATTCACTTTCCATACAGCAGTTCACATACACTTTGTCTCTTGACATTGATCACAATTTACCACAATGCAACATCTCCCCTCCCACTTCCTCCCAATAATTACCTCTTCCCTGTGTCTGTCCCTCCATGCCTTCCTGCCCCCTGAGCTGTCTCCTGGTGCATAAGCAGCCCTTCTTTCTCCCATGGTTGTTCTCTCCAAGGAGTGTATCTACCTCAGGTAAATGTTCAACTCATATGCCTGTCTTTTTCTTGGCTGGAAGCCACAGGTGTGGGTTTAATTCCAGACCTGATGGGCAGCTAGGGGCCATAGTCTCAGTGGTTCCAGCAGGCTGTATTGGACCAGCAAACCTGGTCCCCCCACCTTTTTTTTTTCTTTCTTCCACATTGTTCCCCCTCTCTATCCAGGATCTCCTACATAGATCCCCCTCCAAGTGGTTGACATTGGTAGCCAGGCACCATCTAGTTCTTCTGGTCTCATAGTCGTATAGGCTACAGACTGGATGGTGTACCAGTTGCTAGGACTGACTGTATCCATGAATTTTGGGTTTTTCTCATTCTTCCTTGCTCTGGAGGAGGAGAGATCAATCATTGCATCTAGATCGGATTTGGGTGAAATTTCACAGAGCAAATTCACTTTCCATACAGCAGTTCACATACACTTTGTCTCATGGCATTGACTACAATTTACCACAATGCAAGAGCTCCCCTCCCACTTCCCCCTGATAGTTACCTCTTCCCTGTGTCCATCCCTCCATGCACTCCTGCCCCCTGAGCTGTCTCCCTGTTCATAAACAACCCTTCTTTCTCCCATGGTTGTTCTCTCCAAGGTATCTGTCTCAGGTAAATGTTCAACTCCTATGCATGTCTTTTGTTTGGCTGGAAGCCGCAGGTGTGAGTTCAAGTCCAGACCTGAAGGGCAGCTAGGGGCTGTAGTCTTAGTGGTTCCACCAGGTTCTATCAGACCAGCAAAACTGGTCCCCTCCACACCCTTTTTTTCCAAATGATTTTGCATTTTCTTCCACATAGTTCTCCCTCTCTATCCAGGATCTCCTATATGGATCACCATCCAAGGAGTTGACAGAGGTAGCCAGGCACCATCTAGTTCTTCTGGCCTCGTAGTTGTATAGGCTGTGGATCACATGGTGTACAAGTTACTTGCACTAATTGTTTACATGAATTTTTGGTTTTCTTCATTCTTGTTTGCTCTGGACAAGGAGAGACCCCTTGTTGCATCTAGAGGGCTGCTTGCAAGCTTTTAAGATTCCAGTTGCTACTCAACAAAGTAAGAGGTAGAACAATGTTTTGGTAGTATGTTATGTCAATAGAGCTTGATGTCCCCTGGGACTATTGTCCCGAGCCCCAGGTTCAACTACTCAATCTCTCTGCATAGCTGGCTGTGACCAAGAGTGACTACAACCTTGTCCCTTGTCAGCTCTACTATACACTTGGGAATTCAGATCATACATATACACTTATAGGACCATTGTCTGCCAACCCTATACATGGTATTGGGTAGACTCCCCACTTCATAAACATACCTAATAGTTCAGCCTGTCCACCTGTCTATCCACTTATATACACATTTACCTTCACTGACAACAGAGTATTGTTTGTCCAAAAACATTCATCTTTGTTGTCTGTATCTCCCATATACCTCTCTATGTCTTTCTCTTCCTCAATGCCACCATGTTGATCACTCACATTTGGTACATTGCCCTTCTCTTCACCCAAATCAGTACTTATCTATACCTATCTAACAGTGTTCCCTCCCCTTCCCTCCCACCTGTGGTAACAACAAAGAAAATTTCCTTCCATAGATAAACCTTTCCTTGACTTTTACAATAAAAGACTAATACAATACTTGTCCTCCTATGATTGACTTATTTCACTCAACATAATATCCTCCAAGTTCATCCATGTTATATGGTGTTTTGCAGAGTCTAGGTTATTCTTCAGGGTTCCATAGTATTCCATTGTGCGTATGTACCAAAGTTTGGTTATCCATGCCTCAGTTGATGGACATCTAGGTTGTTTCCATCTTTTGGCTATTGTAAATAGTGCTGCAATGAACATGGGTGTGCATATGTCTGTTCTTGTCATGGCTCTCATTGCTTTAGGATATATACCTAGTAAGGGAATGGCTGGGTCAAATGATATTTCCAATTCCAACTTTTGAAGGAATTGCCATATTTCTTTCCACAGTGGTTGTACCATTTGACAGTCCCACCAGCATTGTATGAGACTCCCAATCTCTCCACATCCTCACCAGCATTGTTATTTACTGTCTTGTTGAACTTTGCTGCTAGTGCTGGAGCAAGATGGTATCTCATTATTGTTTTGATTTGCATCTCTCTGATGACTAATGATCGAGAGCATTTCTTCTTGTGTTTGTTAGCCACCTGAATATATTCCTTGGTGAAGTGTATATTCAACTCTTCTGCCCATTTTTAAATTGGATTATTTCTCTTTTTGTTATTGAGGTGATGGAGTTTTCTATATATTCTAGAGATAAATCCCTTGTAAGATATGTCATTGCCAAATATTTTTTTCCAATCTGTAGGTTCTCTTTTTGACTCTTTTGGAGAAGGCTTAGAAGCACATAAAAATTTGATTATTAGAAGGTCCCATTCATCTACTTTCTCTTCTGCTGTTTGTGCATTTTGGGTTATGCTTGATAGTTTATTTATATCCTATAGTAGGGCCCCTAAATTTGGCCCTAGTTTTTCTTTGAGGAACTCTATAGTTTTAGGTTTCACATTTAAGTCTTTGATCCATCTGGAGTTTGTTTTTGTGTATGGTGTGAGGTACAGATCTTGTTTCATTTTCCTACAAATGGTTATCAAGTTTTGCCAGCACTATTTATTAAACAAACTTTGTTGTTTTTGTTGTTAGGCACCATCGAGTCATTTCCAACTCATAGTGACTCCATAAACAGCAGAATGAAACACTGCCGGATCCTGCGCCAGCTGCAAGATCCTTACTATACTTGAGCTCATTGTCTTAGCCACCGTGTCAATCCATCTTGTCGAAGGTTTTCCCCTCTTTCATCGACACTTCACCTTACCAACCATGACATCCTTCTCCAGGGAATGGTGCCCTCTGACAACATGACGAAAGTAGGTGAGACAAAGTCTGGACATCCTCACTTCCAAGGAGCATCTCAGCCACACTTTCTCCAGGATAGATCTGTTAGTTCTTTTGGCGGTCCATGGTACCTTCAGCATTCTTCGCTAGCACCACAACTCAAAAGCATCAACTCTTCTTTGGTCTTCCTTATTCATTGTCCAGCTCTCACACGCAAACAAGGCAATTGGAAATAGCATGGCCTGTGTCAGGAGCACCTTAGTCCTCAAGGAAACATCCTCACTCCTCAGCACTTGAAAGAGTTCCTTTGCAGCTGACCTACCCAGTGCTACACACCATCTAATGTCCTGACTGCTTCTTCCAATGGCCTCAATTGTAGAACCAAGCAACGTGAATTCTTTGACAACCTCAATCTTTTCTCCATTCATCATGATGCTGCTTATTGGTCCAGTTGTGAGGATTTTTGTCTTCTTTGTATTGAGATGTAATCCATACTGCAGACTGTGTTCCTCGGTCTTCATCAGTAAGTGCATCAAGTCATCCTCACTTTCAGCAAGCAATGTTGTATCATCAGTGTATCTCAGGTTGTTAATGATTCTTCCTCCAATCCTGAT
>NW_006922130.1:1362945-1363762 GCF_000298275.1 Orycteropus afer afer
ATTCTGTGGGATCACCTTTCTTTGGAATGGGCACAAATATGGATCTCTTCCAGTCAGTTGGCCAGGTAGCTGTCTTCCAAATCTCCTGACATAACCCAGTGAGTGTCTCCAGTGTGGCATCCATTTGTTGAAATATCTCAGTGGGTATTCCATCAATTCCCAGAGCCTTGTTCTTCGCCAATTCTTTCATTGCAGCTTCTATTTCCTCCTTCAGTACCATTGGTTCTACATCATATGCCACTTCCTGAAATGGATGAAAATCGACCAGTTCTTTTTGGTACAGTGACGCTGTGTATTCCTTCCATCTTCTTTTGATGTTCTCTGCAAAATTCAACATTTTGCCCTTAGAATCTTTCAATATTGCAACTTGAGGCTTAAATTTTTTCCTCAATTCTTGCAGCTTGAGAAATGCTGAGTGTGTTGTTCTCTTTTGGTTTTCTAACTCCAGGTCTTTGCACCATTTCATTATAATAATTGGCTTTGTCTTCTGGAGCTGTTCTTTGAAATCTTCAGTTCAATTCTTTTATCTTGTCATTTCTTCCATTTGCTTTAGCTACTGTCCATTCAAGGGTAAGTTTCAGAGTCTCTTCTGTCATCCATTTTGGTCTTCTCTTCTTTTGTTGTTTTTTTAGTGACCTGTTGCTCTCTTTATGGATGATGCTCTTGATGTCATCCCACAATTCTTCTGGTTTTCAGTCATTGGTGTTTGATGCATCAAATCTATTCCTTAGATGGTCTCTAAATTCAGGAGGGATATATTGTAGATCATATTTTGTCTCTCATGGACTTGTTTTAATTGTCTTTTACTTCAAGTTGA
>NW_006922130.1:1365997-1373335 GCF_000298275.1 Orycteropus afer afer
GTGTTTCTCTGCTATTCATAAGGTTTTCCCTGGCCAATTCTTTGAGAAGTGGATGGCCTCCTCCTTCTTCCTAGTCTGTCTCAGTCTGCAAGCCATGCTGATACCTGTGCACCATGTGCACCCCATTGGGTTTGAAACACCAGTGGCACAGCCTCAAGACTCACAGCAACATGTCACCACAGTACAACCGACAGGCAAGTTTGTCTCCCTTAGCTGTTGGAAACCCCTCCAACCACCCTTACCTAAATCCCTACAGCTAACTCCTCGATTTGTTCCAATCCCCTTTGTCTTTTCTGTCCTCTCCCTTCTTTCCTGCCTCACTGTTTGTGGTGGGTGGCCTGGGTTCCCTCTCCTCACCTGGGTCCCTGCAACTGATTCCTTGATCTTTTCCTATCCCCTTTGCTTTTTCTGTCCTCTCACTGCCTTCCCACTTTGCTGCTTGTGGGGCCTGGTCTACCTTCCCTCTCCTCACCTGGTTTCCTGTGGATGACTCCTTGATCTGTTCTAGTTCCCTTTGCCTTTTCTGTTCTCTCCCTGCTTCCCAACTCGCTGCCTGTTCTTAGGTCCCTGGAATCCGAATGAGAATGCTATCACTTTAAGATCCAAAATAATAATGTCATTGTTGTTGTTGTATGCTGTAGAGTCAGACCCGACTCATAGCAACCCCTTTTTGGGTTTCCAAGGCAGTATCACTACGGAAGTAGATTGCCCAACTTTTCTTCCGAGGAGTGGCTGGTGGGTTTCAACTGCCAGCCTTCTGGTTAGCAATCAAGTGCTTTAGATAATAGTAGTAGTTTTAAAACAGACAAAAACAAGCAAACTTAAAAAAATAAATAAATAAATAGGGGGAGGGCAGGGCAGGGCACCTAGGCTCTGCCCTAGCACACAGACTGGGCTGGATTTCCTGCGGGCCCAGAAGGTGGGTGGGAGTGAGGGATGGTCGCACCTCTGTTCACCAGGAGGGTGTGTGGTATAAGAGTAACAAGGGGAATGTTGCACCTTTCCAGTCATCCGGGGTATGGATTGTCCTTGGGGTTACTGACAAGTGGAACCTGTTCTTAAGTCCCTGGAATCTGGGAGAACACTCTTGCTTTAAGTATCCAATATTGTCAAGCTGCTTGTAAACATTCAAAATGGCTGCACCCTCTGGACAGACAAAAGTCCACAGCTCAACCCACTGTCCTCTTCGTTGCCTCCCCTTTCATTTCCCAGCCACCAGAGCAGTCCTCTTTGCAGTCCCTGGCTAGCAGGGCCAATTTTTAGGTTAGTTCTTAGGTCCTACCACCACTTGACAATATCCAAGCTGTCTATGCCATCAGGATTGCTGCCAGACCGCAGCTCTGTATGTCTCCCTTTTTGGTATTTTCATGCGAATTCTTCTGCTAGTTAGAATTTAGTCCACTTCTATATCCTTCCCTTCAAGGCTCAGGGCTCCAGGATTATATTCTGTATCTGTATTAATTGGTTCCCCTTTTCTTTGTTGATGAAGGTCTATACAGTCTTTCTGCCTATTCCGGCATATTACCAGAACTCAGCATTCAGCTTTCTTGCTCCATGGGCTGGCCAACCTGCTACTCCCTTTCATGCCGGTCTTTTCTACCAGTTAATGCCTAAAGGCAACCCCCTCTGCCAGAAGCCGCCTACCCAAAGGCATCCAACTTTCTCCTCTGTGGGCTGGTAAGGTTCTTGCTGTCTCATGCTGGTGTCTTGGATCTGCTCCTGCCGTCTCTCATGCCATATGCTGGGATCTCTCTGCTGGGATCTTGGATCAAGGATGCACTCCACTACTGTTTCCACATTTTAGGTATTTGTCAGAGCAGCACCCCACTCTTTTGGTAACATATTCTGTTTTGGTTACCTAGTGCTGCTCTGAAAGGATTATACTACAAATGGAATGGCCTTAACAAACAGGAATTTATTCTCTTACAGTTCAGGAGGCTAGAAGTCAAAGTTCAAAGTGCCAGGCTCTAGGGGCTGTGTGAAAACCTCTCAAACGTGGGCTTCAGCTCTGCCTCTTGCTCCTGGCCCACTGAAGCTAGAGGCATATCTCCACTCAGGTAGCTGCTAGCTACTGAGGCTCACAAACCCAAAGTTGACAAGTGAAAAGGCACAGGCCCGATGTTACCAAACCACATGGCAGGCCATTCATTCAAGTCCATTGTAAGTCTCAAGGTCGGCAGAGCATGGCAGGCTGCTGAACAATGACATGGCTACATGCAGGGTCCAAGAGTGCCATAGGCTTGAGACCATTCCCAAAGCTGCTACTTATTTACAGGAACCAGACCACATAACCAAAGCAGCTACTCAGCTGCTTGTGGTAGATCCCACCATGGAGTTGATTGCCAGTCTCATCATGGGGAATAACTACCACCAGCTGCCCAGCCACTTAATCAGGCCCAGCCAATTTGACACACAAACAACCACCACTGATGTG
The DNA here is from genome assembly GCF_000298275.1 of Orycteropus afer afer. Taxonomy (NCBI): domain Eukaryota; kingdom Metazoa; phylum Chordata; class Mammalia; order Tubulidentata; family Orycteropodidae; genus Orycteropus; species Orycteropus afer. The sequence goes on from NW_006922130.1 coordinate 1,368,432, forward strand.
TAGGGTGGAAATATAGATTTCTGAGGCAATAAGTTCTATTCCATCTTCCTATTTAATTTCAGATCATTATCGTAGGACCAGGCAGTTTTTCATTTGGTTGTTAGATGCTGACTTGATGGCACCTAACAACAACAAATCTTAGCCTCAATCTTCCTCTGTAAATTAGAAAGTACTTGTATCCAATAAAGTTTAGAAGTTATGAGTTTTTCAGAGACGACACTCTACTTGTGATCAGTTGGTTACACGCAGAAATCCAGGTGCAATACCAGTGTTTTGGTAACCTCTTGTGCCACTCTAGCAGAAATACCACAGGTGGATGGCTTTAACAAACAAAAGTTTATTCTCTTACAGTTTAGGAAGCTAGAGGTCCGACTTAAAAGTGCTAGCTCTTGGGGCTGGGTGTAAGCCCCTCAGCCTTGGGCTTCAGCTCTGCCTCTTGCTCCTAACCACTGAAGCTAGAGGCTTCTCTTCACTTAGCTGCTGAATGCTGAGGCTGACAAATCAACATCACCAAGTAAAATAGCACAGTCCCAAAATTATCAAACTACACGGCAGGACTCTAATTCAAGTCCTTTAACAGTCCCAAGATTGGCAGATAACATGGCAGGCTGCTGAACTACGACTTGGCTACACGCAGGATTCAAGCATGCCAAAAGCTCCAGACCTTCCTCAAAACTACCTCTTATATGCCGGAAGCAGACGACCTCCCTAAGGCAGCTACTCAGATGCTCCAGAAGATTCCACCATGGAGTTGATTACTAGTCTCATCATGGGAAATAACTGCATCCAACTAGCTTCTCAGCCACTCAAAACCGGGCCCAGAGAAGTTGACATACAGACTTAACTATGACAACAAGCCATATATAAAGTGCCTTTTTTGTCTGTGAGCTAGTTTAACCCAAGACCATTCTTTCTGCTCAGGAATTATCTAGTACAACTGACATTTTTCCTTTGCCTTTTCCTGTTGTTAATTTTGTTTTGTTTCTGCCATTAATGCCTTTACCATCAGTCCTTGGCAAGACAGCTCTCACTCTAGGACAGGTCAGAGCTGCATCACACTGCTCAAAATCTGCACAGAAACATATTTGTGACACCTTCTACACCAACCAAGAGGCTTGAACACTTGTCTCTTCGATCACATCCTCATCCTAAAATTTGAAGCAAGTAAGTCAAAGCCACACATGTCCTAATGATGATTATTAGTAATATACATTACTGAATTCTTTAAAAAGAGATTTGACATTTTTAATGAGCTAATTGAAATTCAAAAATGAAAACAGAAGAAATATTCTTAAAGGAACCCAATAGTAATATCTAAAAGTCTTACATTTGACCAATATATCCTGAAGTCATTGCACATTAAAAATAAATAAATAAAAATGCAAACCTGAACATAGAACCCAGGGACAAATTGTAAAGCTTTCCATTAGGCAGCCTCATTCATGTAGAACATGAAAATGAAATGTAGCACTGTTGTTTGAGTTGTTTTAGTAGCTTCAGTGGCCAGAGTAACCATATGAGATAAGGCATTATTTGTCCAACATTAAATGTTCATGAAAGGAGAGAATCGAAGATGAACAGGTCACTCACCGACACTTGCAAACAGCTGCAGGGAACTTTGAAGGCCCTCAGTACTTCTGTGGGAGCTCTGGTGTCGTAGTGCCTAAGGCATTGACTGCTAACCAGAAGGCTGGTGATTCAAACCCACCAGCCACTCCTCAGAAGAAAGGTTGGGAAATCTACTTCCATAGAGATACCACCTCAGAAACCCAAGGAGGGCTCGCTATGAGTCGATTCTGACTCTATGGCAGTGCATTTGTTGTTGTTGTTATGTGCCATCAAGTCAGACCTGACTCATAGCAACCCCTCCTTGGGTTTCTGAGGCAGTATCACTACAGAAGTAGATTGCCCCATTTTCCTTCCAAAGAGTGGCTGGTAGGTTTGAACCGCCAACCTTCTGGTTAACAGTCAAGTGCCTTAGGCACCATGCTACCAGAGCTCCTGTTTGCAGTGCATTAGACTGCAAAAAGGACAAGGAGGCCACATGTTCCAACCTCCTCTAACCCCACAAAAGGAAGACAGAGTAACCATCAATTACCCAAGTCCTATTCCTATAAGGCCAGACATGCTGCCTCCCTCCAGCCCTTTCACCAACTGTTCCTCCCAAAGCACCCACCACCTCTCTCCTGGGTTCAATAATTCACTGCAGTGGCCACACAGAACTCACAGATTAAGGGGTTTATTAGAGAAGCACCAGGCTACAATTCAAGTTTAGGAAAAATGCTCAGTCTCTCTCCCAGCCCACCATCCCTCAGTCAACAGTCTCTCACAGTCTCTCTCCCAGCTTTGTGTGTCCCATGGTGTCTCCCTCAGCAATGTGTGTCTCTTGTTTCTCTTTCCCAGCAGCACGTGTCTCAGGAGCACATGTCTCTTTCAGCAGCACGTCTTCTTCAACCAGCAATCAGAAAGAACTCTGTCTCTAGGAGGCCTCCTTTTGAGCCCAGCTGAGTGGCCAAACCAACCAATCATAACATCAGAATTCTAAATACCTGAGAGAGAGAGCAGGAATCTCCCACAACATTGTTTAGTGCCATTTCCAACAGAAATACCCCAGGTGGACAACTTTAGCAATCAGGAGCTCCTTAGTGGCAAATTCCGCCTTGGAGTTTACAAACACTTATGGGTAGAAAAGCCACACTAAGTAATTTACTACACCGCAATTAGCATCTCTGTCTACATTTTAGCACCTTGGCCAGGGGAGTTTCCTGGCCAGAAGAGCTTCATGCCACTGTAGGAATAAATAATCTGAGTTTCTCAACATCCACTAAATTCTAAAAAGCAAGAATCAGTAATTGAGGAGCTGTCAGGGGCACCATATGAAAAAAGCTGTAACACAGGAGCCTGGATGCCAGGCAGAATGTCCTGGAGTTCTGGGCTTGGAGAGAATGCTTAAGCCCCATACTATGAATGTGCTGCCAGATTGCCAAATGGGAACAGCAACAGCCATCCACTCACAGCAATGACTCTAAGACTGACCAACACACCTAAAGTGTACTGACTTCTACATACTCAATCTGAATAGCCTTGGTCTAGATCTGTTATCATTGATGTCTTAAGACTATATTGGTGAAGGCTGAAATATAATTTAAGCAAGGAGATATTACAACTCAAATACGGGCATCATAGTGTTGAATATTAAATGCTCATTAATTAAAACTGTCTGGAAATTATTGGCAGTAAAATCTTAATAACTGTATAATATTAATATTGAATTTTAATTTGCTAATGTAATTAGTGTATTGGGTGACCTTACAATGAAAAATGTAAAATCCTTACTTATAAAATATATTAATGACTCCACATAATATTTTTAAGGTGTCAAGAAAGAGTATGAGGATAGAGAAAGAAGAAAAGATAGAGGAAGTGATCTGACTACACACTGGTCCTAGATTTAATGTATTATACATGTAGCCCCTGACAAGACATCATGGTACCCTCAACAGGTCCTAGGAATACCCTTTTCAATACATACATGCACAGATAGAAGTATCTATATGTACATGTACATACAGATTTGTGTGTATATATACCTATATTCACAGAGGACACAGTCACAGATACCTCTCAAACATAACCAAACACATTGCAAAACTGGTTTTCTGGGTTTGAAGGTTTAGGACCTTAGTCTCACTGGATAATTGACACAATATAGTCCACAAAGTTAGTCACAATATAGTCATAAAGTTCTGCATCTTAGTGTGGGGAATAGTATCTGGGGTCTTAAAGGTTTGTGAACAGCCATCTACAACTATTGGTCTCCACTTGTCAGGAGCAAGGAAGAAAGAAGGAAACCAAAGTCTCAGAGAAGAAACTAGTCTACAGGGCAAATAGCTTACACAAGCCATGGCCTCATCTACCCTGACACCAGAAGAAATTGATGGTGCCCAGTTACCACCTGTTTTGGTTACTTCATGGTGCTCTAACAGAAAATACCACAAATGGGTGGCTTTAACAAACAGGAGTTATTCTCTTAGTTTTGGAGGCTAGAAGTCCATGTTCATCACAGTGCCAAGCTCTAGGGGCTGGGTGAAAGCCCCTCGATTTTGGTTTTCAGTTCTGTCTCTTGATCCTGCCCCTTTGGAGCTAATGGTATCTCTTCACTCAGGCAGCTGCTGACTGCTGAGGTTTGCAAACCCAAGGTCCACAAAAAAAAGGCACAGTCCCAAGATTATCAAACAATACTGCAGGTCACTAGTTCAAGTCCAGAAAAAGTCCCAAGATCAGCAGGGCATGGCAGGCTACTGAATGAAGACTCAGCTACATGCAGGGTCCAAGTGTGCCAAAAAGCTGCCAGTCATTCCTAAAGCTTCTCCTTATATACTGGGAGCAGACTACATCCCTAAGGCAGCTACTCAGCTGCTCACAGTAGATTCCACCACAGAGTTGATTACCAATCTCATCATGGGGAACAACTACACCCAGCTGCCCAACCACTCATAACCAGGCCCAGCCAAGTTGACACATAACCAGCACACCATCATTAACAGTTCTGATCTGGGCCACAATATATGGACCCTGACAGAACAGGAGAAAAATGAAGAACAGAACAGAACTCAAATCCTAAATAAGTCCAGACTTACTGGAGTAGTTGAGATTAGACAAATCCCTGAGACTATTGCCCTGAGATATTCCTTAAACCTTGAACCAAAACTCTACCCTGAGGTCACCATTTAGTGCAAAAACAGACTGCACACGTATATATATATATATACACTGCCACTTCCTTGGCAGTAGAGATGTATTTTATATGTTGTTGTTGTTGTTGTTGTTGTTATGTGCCGTCGAGTCGGACCCGACTCATAGCGACCCCTCCTTGGGTTTCCAAGGCAGTATCACTACGGAAG
>NW_006922130.1:1373450-1376286 GCF_000298275.1 Orycteropus afer afer
TGGTTAGCAGTCAAGTGCCTTAGGCACTATGCTATCAGGGCTTCTTTCATCTGTTTGAGAACAAATGGTCAACAATTACTCTATTTTTTTTTCAAAATAATTTGTATTGTGATTTGAGTGAGTTTACAGAGCAAATTCATTTTCTATACAGTAGTTCATATACATTTTGTTTCATGACATTAACTAAAATTCCCCACAATATAACAGCTCTCTTCCCACTTCTTCCCTGTAGATACCTCTTCCCTGGATCCTTCTTTCCCATGCATTACTGCCCTCTGAGCTATCTTCCTGAGCAAATACTGGCCTTGATTGATCGTTCTAATGAGTTTATCTACCTGATGTAAATGTTCGTCCTATATGCCTGTCTGTTGTTTGGCTGAGAGCCATAGCAGTGAGTTCAATTCCAGATCAACAATTACTCTAAAGCAAAGATGAAATTGTAAGGGGGCAGGAAAACCAGATTACTGGAAACAAAACATCCAAAATGAAATGAATGAAAGTGTTAACACAATATAATAAATATAACCAATGTCACTAAACAATGTGTGTAGCAATTATTAAATGGGGACCTAATTTTCTGTGTAAATTTTCACCAAAATCATAATAAAATACTAAGAAGAAGAAGAAGATTAATTAACCTGGTACAACCTATGTGGGTTCTATATAGAAGCAGTGTTCCATAGAGAGGTTCTTTGGGTGCAACAGGGAAATACCACTTCTCAAATCTTCATGGTGGATAAACTGTCTTCCCTTTGACTCTCTCTTTCTGGTCTACCCTCTCTTTCCCTATTCTCATTGCCAGGTAAATGGTTTGTTGTGCCAAATGATGAACTCCCAGAAGGAACATTAATATTTTGAATGGATATTGTTTGGCAATCATATATATATATATATATACACACACACACACACACACACACATATATATATATATATATATACACACATACATACATACATACATATATATAGTATGTGTTCTAACTGACATGTAAGAAACCAGGTAAAAAGTCATCACAAAATTCAAATATGACATCAGATGTAGAACTATTTGTAAATATTTAAAACATCATATAATATCAGCAAGAAAGGAAAAGCTGACCTCTTCTTTCATATGATGTAGCAGAGTGGTTGAGAGTTGTTCATTCAATAACCACTAAGGAATGACTAAAGGACACTTCCTTGGCAGTAGAGAAGCAGAAGAGAATGAGCCTGCCCCCAATGCCAAGGCACCATGGAGCTACATTTACCTAAAAAATAAAACCCCAACTCACTGCCATGGAGACGGTCCCAATTCATAGTGACGCCTCCTTGGGTTTCCAAGGCAGAGGAGTCCAAGTCTGCCTGCCTGGACTGGGGCCTGCAAGATATTTCATTTCATCAAGTTCCACCATTCTCTCAAATCAGAAGTTGGTACCAGCTCTACACAGGTTGTTGTTGTTATTGTTAGGTGCCATCAAGTCATCTCCAACTCATAGCAACCCTATGCACAACAGAATGAAACACTGACTGGTCCTGTGCCAGCTCCATGATCCTTGCTATACTTGAGTCCATCACCACAGCCACTGTGTCAATCCATCTCATTGAGGGCTTTCCCCACTTTCATGGACCCTCTACCTTACTGAGTATGACATCCTTCTCCAGGGAATGGTCCTTTCTGACAACACGACCAAAGTAGGTAAGATGAAGTCTGGGCAACTTGCTTCCAAGGGACATTCTGGCTGCACTTCTTCCAGGACAGATTTGTTCTTTCAGCAGTCCATGGTATTTTCAGCATTCTTTGCCAGCACCACAACTCAGAAGCATCAACTCTTCTTCATCCTTCCTTATTCATTGTCCAGCTCTCACATGCATACAAGGACTAAGGTGTGCCTGACACAAGCCATAGTATTTTCAATCAAACAGCTAAAGGAGACAAATTTGTCTGTCAGTTTGTCATACTGTGGTGGCTTTCATGTTGCTGTGAGGCTTGAGGCTGTGCCACCGGTGTTTCAAATGCCTGCAGGGTTGAACATGGTGCATAGGTTTCAGTACAGCTTACAGACCCAAACAGACTAGGAAGAAGGAAGAGGCCATCCACTTCTCAAGAATGGGCCAGAGAAAACCTTATGATTATCTCTGCACAGGAGGTAGTTTCAATAATGGAAATGCACACTATAAAGACAAGAACATGTAAGCAATCAACATTGTTGTTGCTTAAGTATTATGGAGTCAATTTCTGACTCATAGTGACCACACAAGGGGACCTGCCCTATAGGATTTCTAGGCTGTAATCTTTATAGGAAGGAGCCCTGGTGATGCAATGGTTAAAGGCTGGGCTGCTAACCAAAAGATCTGGGGATGGAACCCTCCAGCTATTTGGTGGGAGAAAAGACTTGAAAGTCTTCTCTGGTAAAGATTACACTCTGGGAAACCCTGTGTGAAAGTTCTGCTCTGTTATGTAGGGTTTCTGTGAGTCAGAATAACTCAACAACACATAACAACAATCTTTACAGGGGCAGGTCACCAGTTCTTTCTCTCAATGATTGAGTGCTTAACCATTGGCCCACTAGGGCTCCTAAGCATGCCATACCTATTATTATTATCACAGACTCCCTATATTTTAAGGATTGTCTCAGGGGAAGAATTGGTCTCTATTTTCATTGGGCTATATGGTCTGTTATTCAAATTTATTCCCCAACCACCAAAGCCAAAGATGAGGAAATTGAAGAATTTTGTCAGCTTCTACAGTCTGAAACTGACCAAACATGCAATCAGGATGTGTTAATTATCACTGGTGACTGGAATGCAAAAGTTGTAAACAAAGAAGAATCACCAGTAGTTGGAAAATTTGGCC
>NW_006922130.1:1378271-1389522 GCF_000298275.1 Orycteropus afer afer
ATTCCCTGGAGAAGGATGTCATGCTTGGTAGGGTGGAGGGTCGACGAAAGAGGGGGAGGCCTTCAACGAGATAGATTGACATGGTGGCTGCGATGATGAGCTCAAGTATAGCAGGGATTGTGGGGCTGGCGCGGGATCGGGCAGTGTTTCGTTCTGCTTTGCATGGAGTCGCTATGAGTCAGAAACGACTCAACGGCACTTAACAACAACTAACAACAACATATGGTCTTTTAAGAAAATATTTTACATTAGGATGTTCATGTTTAATAACGGTGTAGTAGCCAGACCTGAAATATACACCACAAAAAAAGTTTCAGTGATGGACTGACTGACCAATGAACTAAATGAAATGATAGTTTCATTTCATAAAGTAAATGATAGTTACTTTTTTCTAATAGGCAGTATTTGTGAGTTTTTTTTTCCCCTTTGCCCCATTTTGGGACTTTCTCATTGGTAAATTAAATCCCCTCATTAATTGTACAGCATAATACCCTCTCTTACCAAGAGGTGCTGTATCCACCTGATATTTTAAATGATTTAATATTACCTCTAAAATACAATTTAAAAAAAATGCCCAGTAAAATTCTCTTTGTAATATAATAATTACATATATTGATGGGTAAAGAGTAAGCATGAGCTGCTATATAGTATCAATTAATTAATAAACAATGAAGGGTTCTAAAAAATTTTGGCACACACAATTATTTAAGTATAAGACTTTAAAAATATATTTCCTTTCCCTATAATATATTATATCCATTGGGGGAAAAAATGGCTTTCTGCCAAATTATTTTAGATGTTAATGGAGAAATAATCTCTCTTATGAGCATTCAATGACTGGTTACCTATGTCTAGATACTGTTCTATTAGCAAGGTCTTTTGTCTTCTTCTTAACCCAAAACTCTAACCATGTAATTTAATCTCATTTTCTTCTTTAGTTACTAGTAGAATGTTTGTATTTGATTTATTAAAGAAGATCCCATTTCCAATATAAAAGGAGACATGATTAGGGAGGCAGTCATTTCATTGCACATTTATGCATACCTTCATGTTCTTCATAGGGTGAGAAACAATAACTAGAGCAGAGCCAAATCCAATTCCTGAGACTTAGTGGTTCCATCAGGACTAAAGGAGAAAAGACCACAGCATTAACTGTGCAAACTACTGCACTTCTTCTACTCATCCAGGAACTGGGTGAGGCACTAGGGGTAACAAAGGGATAGTCGAATCATGCTACCCCCTGCTCACAAGTTGTTAGGGGTTGGATCTGTGCTCCTGGGCTTAGGAGTCACACTCAGCCCTCCTCTTTTGGCCAACTCAGATTGAGTTCCCAACACTCGCCTGGCCCACAGGACTCCATGTTCTTCCTCAAGCATGCAAAGCCCACTCAGGACATTTGAAAGCTTACTGTCAGGTATTATCCTCCCTTTCTTCAGGTCTCTGCTTAAACATCATTTCTGCCCCTAGCCTTCCTGACAATGCTATCTATGTTTAGAGATTTCCTACTCCCACACAGGTCATCACTCTCTCCCCTCAGCCTCTTTCATTTTATCTTTATAATGCTCATCCCTACATGAAATAATGTCAGAAATCTGTTTAAAAATTGTTTTTGTCTGAATATAAGCTCCATGAGGGCAGGAACTTTGTTGTGTTTGATGCTGTGCTGAAATAATTTAGAATAGTGCCTGAGACATTAAAAAAATAAATAAATAAATAACTCACTGCCATCCAGCCAATTTCAACTCACAGCGGCCCCCGTTGGATTTCTGAGGCTGTAAATCTTCACAGAAGTAGAATATGCCATCTTTCTTCTGTGCAGCGGCTGGTGGGTTTGACCACCAACCTTCTGGTTAGCACTAAATGGCTTAGGAATGAATTCAGGGAAAAAAGAAGGAAGGGAGGGAAAGAAGGAAGGAAAGAAAACATAACTTCTGTAGGGGATACAGACAACTAACAAAATAATTACCCATGGGAGCACAGTATCCAAGTCATTCTGGGAAATAAGACATGACAAAAAGGCTTCCCAGACTAGTGACATTTGAGTTTTATCTTGGGGAATGAGCTGATTAGTGCCTGGCAGAAAAGGCAAAAGGGCATGCTGTGCAGGACAGAAAGTAGCATGCACAGAAGCATAGTTATTAGAATGCTATTAGGTACAAGGAAAGGTAGGAAGTTTGGTGAGAATGGAAACATAAAATGAATCAAACTATAAAATGCTTCATACACTATATGTTGTCAACTGAAGTTTTTATAACTATCATAATAGCAAGCACCAGAATTCCTTCTTAAGAAGTCAGGGTTGTAGCACACCCAAATGAGGGAGCACTGGGGGAGCATTAACAAGGGAGGATTAGGATTTTGAGGACTATTTACAGAAAAGGATTAGGATTTAAAGATACCAAGAAGAGATAGCACCACCTCTTGGGCAGTTTTTGCCAACCATCAGCTTGATGGGGCAACAATAGAATGACCAGAACCCAGAGAGGGCACCAGGAGGGATACAGACAACCGTTGGGTCCTGAATGCAAGAGAACTGGGGAAAGACACGCCTAGACCTCACCTTCCCTCAGCACTAAGTCCCCTCTTACTGCCTTCCACATGGCTAAACCTACCTGGAAGCCAAAGTATGAGTGATTTTGCCTATAGAGTTTCAGATATTCCTGATCCACATGCTGTTTCATTGAAAATCTGCCATTTTTTCAACTACCACTCATCATTTTCTCTGTGCATATTCCAAGATTTTCTCTCTCCTTCAATTTATGTTAAAAAGAATAACAACTTTTCTCTCTCTCACTCACTATGACACTGCAGTTCCTCTAGAGCCCCTATTTTTTATGCACACTCCTTACCATCTGTTGTTTTCATGAATTAATCATTATAACCAGAATGATGGTTTCACCTTGCTACTACAGAGGAAAATTTAAGACTCTTTAATGTTATATTGGAAGACTGAAAGATAGCTTTAATTTTTACTTATTTATTACTAAATGGCATTGCTCTTCTTTAGGAAAAGTTTTTCAAGAAAACAAGTGTTGATTTTTTATCAATATGTTCTTTTTTATTTTCAACTAAGATACTAGTCAGACATGGTGAATTTGGGTATTTTTAAAAGGCTAATGCTTTCATAATACCATCGGCATTACCAAAATTCCTTGTATATAACCATGAACTCTCCTACAGAGTTACCTTAAAAGCCATGCCTAAAACAGGTCAAGATTTAAAAGGCTATTGCCCCTGGTAGACACAACTTCCTAAAATTCCTAGTCCAGTTTTCTGTTAATTCTTATTTTTCAGATAGCTATGATTTCAATGAGATGTGATGTTTACTTATGGCACTGCTTCTTTTTAAATTGACATGAACAGTATTCTAATATTTATATAAGGGTAAAGTTATAAATTAAGCCTCAGATAAGATTCAACTACAAATATTTCCATATTTTTAACTAAAAACAAAAAACTCAAAAACTAAGTATGGTTTCATATATTTTAACTTACCCTGTAGCTAAAATAATCCTTATTTAAATTGCATGATCTCTCATGAATTTTCCATTATTTGTGACAGTAGTATATAACTAGTCAAAACATTGTTGGTTTTGTTCCAAAACCATTGAACAAAATCCTGATGTACAAAATTTACTCGCTGCACAGAAGTCATGCTCACATCCTAACAGATGATATTTTTCTAGAATACGTGCATGCACTTGGGCTGCTTGAACCACTAAATTGCTTCTCAGTGATATATAAGACAGAAAATAATTAAGTATTCTAACATGATATTAAGGATTAGGATATCAAAACCAAACCAAACTCACTGCCATCAAGTCAGGTCAGACTCCTAGTGACCCCTCTATGGAAATAGATTGTCAAATCTTCCTTCCAAGGAGTAGCTGGTGGGTTTGAATGCTAGCCTTCTGGTAAGCAGTCAAATCCTTAGGCAATACACCACCAGAGATCCTAGAATTAGTATCCAAATAATTTAAAAAAAAAAAAAAAAAACCTCACTCCTGTGAAATCCGATTCACAGCAACCCCTCCTTGGGTTTCTGAAGCAGTATCTTAAGGAAGTAGATTGCCCAGTCTTCCTTCCAAGAGGATTAGGATAAAAGTGTTAAATAAAGGAACCTGCTCCTACTCAAAGAACTTGCCTTTGTTCAGGCTGCTGAACAATGACATGGCTACATGCAGAGTCCAAGCGTGCCATAATTTAGAGACCATTCCCAAAGCTGCTTCTTATATATGGGAACCAGACCACTTACCCAAAGCCGCTACTCAGCTCTCCAATAGATTCCACCATCGAGCTAATTACCAGTCTCACCATGGGTAATAACTACATCCAGCTGCCAAGCCACTCAACCAGGCCCAGCCAAATTGACACAAAGACTTAACCACCACAATTCCACTCTTTGTCAACTTGGCACCTGTACAGATCTTCATTGTGTGGCATCTGTACAGATCTCTTTCGCTGGGTGACTCCAGTCTCCTAGTTCCTGAGTGGTGACCTCACCCCTTGGCCTGGTGGGCCCTGTTCCTCTTCCTCTTGGGCATGGCAGCCCTGTCTCTTCACTTGGGCAGCAGCTATAGCTCCATCCCATTGACTCACATGAACATGCAGCCCCACATTCCAGAACTGAGTTGATGAAGGTCTGGCTCTTTGAAACCTAGAGGTCAATGATGGCTCCACCCCCAAAGGCCATGGGCCATGGTCCTACCCTTCAGGCTAAGGCAACTCTGCTTCCTTTTCCTTGGTCTCTCTGCTTCTGCTGATTAATGCTGGAGGCAACCCACTCCACTGGAAAACTTCCTGCCCAAAAAGCACTCAGCTTTCTTGCTCCATGGGCCAGCCAACTGGCTACTCCATTGCATGCCTGTCTCTTTGACCAATTAATGCCTGAAGGCAACCCACTCTGCCAGGAAGCTGCTTACCCAATGGCACCCAGCTTTCTCCTCCACAGGCTGGTAAACCAGTTACTGTTCAAAACTGGTCTCTGGACTCTGCTACTCCCATCTCTCATGCTGATCTCTTGGCTCTGCTCCTGCTGTCTCTTATGCCAGTCTCTTGACTCTGCTCCTGCTGTCTCTCATACCATATGCCAGGGTCTCTCTGCCAGGGTCTTGGGTCAAGGACACACTCCACTCCTGTTTCCACATTTTAGGTATCTCTCAGAGCAGCACCCCACTCTTTCAGTACCAAATTTGCTCTGGTAGCATAGTGCCTAAGGCACTTGACTGCTCACCAGAAGGCTGGTGGTTCAAACCCACCAGCCACTCCTTGGAAGGAAGGTTGGGCAATCCTACTTCCATAGTGATACTGCCTCGGAAACCCAAGGAGGGGTCGCTATGAGTTGGGTCCAACTCGAGGGCACATAACAACAACAACAGGTTCTCTAGAGAAGCAAAACCAGTAAAGCTTATAGAGAGAGAGAAAGGGAAATTTATCTTAGGAAAATGACTCACACACTTATAGAAGCTGCAAGTCCCATGTTCTTGGATCAAACATCAAGCTGGAGGATTTTTCCAACTCATACAGCTGCAGGGGCTGAGGAGCTCAAGGTAGGCAGGCAGTATACTTGCTGTTGACTCCAATGAATGATGAATCCAAGATCTCCAGGGTGAATGGTGGATTGTTTGCTCACAGACATTTGTAGGCAGCACAACAGAATCCCAATCCACAGAAGAGTGTCTCTTTTCCCAGAAAGTCCATAAATATATTGGAAGCAGGCCACACCCCTAGGGAAATTCCCTTTCAACAGACTGGCTGTTCAAAACATATACATTTGATCCTATCACTGGAACAACCCACATCACAATTGCTTAAACCACATAGACTTGTGGTCCAGCCAAACTGACACACAACTCCACTGGGTGACTCCAGTACTGCTGTTCAAGTCTCTGGAGGTAAATTCCAAAAGGGGAAAGATCAAAAGGATGAGGTGCTTTTGGTCTTTACATTTTGCCCTAGAGCTTCTGAACACTTGGGACTTGGTGATATTTTTCTTACAGAATAGATAAAAGTTGCTCCCTGAGTGCCCCAAATGAGAAAGGTAGAGATGCAATTTAATGCTGTTAATGGAAATAAAAAAGCATGGCATGTCACCTTGTCAGGGGCTTAATAAACAGAATTTGTCTACAGAGCTTGCCTATGTGTTTAATGAACGAACCTCTACATAGCATTTATTGCTGGCCAAACAATGTTCTGAGTGCCTAACAGATACTATTGTCTTATGGAATATTGTAGATAGCCCAAAAAGGTAGGTATTATTGTTATTCCCATGATAAAATATGAGTTTTTTTCTGGCCATTTCTGCTGAGAGTACTGGGTCACAAGTTTCCTCACAACTTTAGAACACATCTCCAAAGAATAAAACAAAACAAAACTGTTGTCATAGTAGAAGATGAAGAAAATTGGTATAGAAAATACATTATTATTTCTAAGTGTTATTTCATGTGGAAAATACAAAGATTATTGAAAACTTCTTCTCTAAATGCCTCTTGGATTCTGAAATAAATTTGGCACCTAACAAAACTTGTATAAGAAATCCCTAAAAATCTGAGGCCTGCTTTAGACCTCCTGAATTGTAATCTATGGGTGTAGTGCAAAGAACCCTTAATTTAACTCCACCCAGGAGATGCTGTGTGCACTCAGAGAAGGCTGCCACCCCTTCAACCCCATGATGAATAAGCCAAGACCTGGACCTAGATATTGGTACCCTGTGAGTCCCCAATGCCAAGCAAACATCATGTAGGAAATAAGTTAATTTTTAAATAAAAGAGATTTTTTCAATGTGACCACCTGTGAAAACTATAGTTCACCTTTATAATGTTAAAATATTGGTATTGGAAATATGGCATTGAAAGTTTCTCTAAATTTTTCTGCATAGATGAGATTTAGACTTCATATTTGTAAAAGGTGGACAAAACACACTCATATAAAAACTCATATAAGGAGGAACCACCTTTAAGCAATTTAACCTGTGAATTCTATTAATTGTGAATGGATGGAAGAGCTTATATGAAAATAAAATCTAAATTTCTTTAGATCTTTTTCTTTTAACTCTTTGTAATATCCAAAGTTAGCAGGAAAGGATTCAAAATGGAGTCTCATCAGCAATCACCACATTATTTCCCTCTAGAATCTTAGTGCTTGAAAAACTAGGTACAGCAGTTTGAATTAGGGATTTTGGTGCTCTGAACAGCTCACTGAATCAGAGTGCACAAAACATAGAAGAATAGAATTAGAAGAAAGGCATAGGGAAAGAATTTAAGGAAGATCTACCCGGCGGAGGGCGGACTGGCAGCTGAGAGAGGCCATTGGAAACTTCCCTGGGGCAGTCTCTGACTGGTGGATGAGGGTGGCCACCTGAGATCTCCATGGGCCAAGGAAGAAGACACCCTGTATCAGTATACCAGCAACCATATCAACATACCAGCAAACACCCCAAGGATCTACCTTCAGCACCTGATTTTATCAGTAACTTGGGTCAGCTAGGTGCAAATGGGCACACACAGCACTACTGAAACCCAAGCAGAGAGCTCACTGGTGCTCCAGGAGTGTGAGCTCACTCCCCCCCTCAGCAGGTCACTGAGTGGGCTTGGGTCAGCTTGGAAGGTATTGAGAGGTCTATGATTTTCTTTGTCACTGATATCGGGACAACAGATTACTAGCAGGCACTCCCCCAACTCCAACACAGCTGAAATCGCACGCATCTTTGGTGCTGCAAGTGGGCAGTATCACAGACAAACTCCTGAGCTGTTTGCAGTCTGGGTGGATTGGGCCGGTGCTGCAGGCAGAAAGGGTGGAGAGAGAGGAATCTGAAGCTGAGTGAGGACCTGGGAATTTGCCTTGGATAGGCTTTTTGGCCCAAGGGGCCTCAGAAGCGGAGTCTTTGAGTGTGTCTAAGTCTGGCAGAAAGTGGCAACACCCTGGCAACAGGAATCTTTCCTGAAATTCAGACACAGGCTTGTAAATAAAGTACAACATCATCAGGAGCAGCCCACTCAAAGCTCTAGAAACCAATACTAGCAACACCAAGCTTTCCTTCTTCTGCATCCACCTTCTCCACCAATAACTTCACTTATTCAATAGAAGAAACCATATTCAGCCAATTACCATAAAACTTCCCAGTCCAACCCTAAACCCTCTTTCCAACAAATAGAAACACATATCCACATTCCACGCAGAGATTTCACCATCACAAAGAAAACTGCAAAGCGACCCAGCATACCTGAATCAATAATAAAATACACCAGCTTCACCTTTTCAAAATGTTAAACCATAAAACCAAGACAAAACAAATCAACATGTAACCAGCAGTTAAACAACCTCAAAATGTCTAGAAAACAACAGGCAACCTCAATCAAAAAAAAAAAAAAACAGGACAAGGCATTAGAAGGAAAATCACAAACAAAGGTCTCATTATACATGGAGGAAGAGGAGGCAATAGAATTATCTGAGAAGGAAATTAGAAGATATGTTTATGGAGCTATACAAGAGCCTAAGGAAACTCCAAACAGAAACAAGGAGAACACAGTTCCCTGGAGGAACTCAGGAAAACCATTGAGGAACAGAATATTAAGATTAATGCACAATCAGAAAGCATAGAAAAACAGCAGTTAGAAATGCAGAAGATATTTATTGATATGCAAACCATGAGCACCAAAATGACAGAACTACACAACACAGTAGACACTCAAAAGAGTAGATAGGAACTGGCTGAACAATGCATATCCCAACTAGAAGACAAATCCCTGGATGCTAGCCTGTATGAAGAAAAATCAGAACAAAGATTTAAGAGAAATGAAGAGAGCCTAAGAATTATATGCAACGACATGAGATGAAACAATATAAGACTCATTGGAATTCCAGAAAAAGAAGAGGTGAAAAAGACCACTGAGAAAATTGTAGAAGGCGTGCTAACAGAAAACTTCCCTCAAATCATGAAGGAAGAAAATATATTTATCCAAGAAGCTCATAGAACCCCACACAAGATAGATCCCAAAAGAAAAACCCCGAGGCATATTATAATCAAACTTTCCAAAACCAAACACAAAGAAAAAATTTTGAGAGCTGCCCGGGAAAAAAGAAATATTACTTATAATAATCAAACAGTTAGACTGAGCTCCGATTACTCAGCAGAAACCATGCAGGCAAGAAGGCAATGGGACGGCATATATAAAATTCTGAAGGAAAAAAACTTCCAACCAAGAATTCTATATCCAGCCAAATTATCCATCAAATATGAGGGCGAAATCAAGGCATTCTCAGATAAACAGAAATTAAGAGACTTTGTGAAAACCAGACCAACCCTACAAGAAATGCTTAAGGAAGTCCTACCAATAGAGAACCCACAACAGAGATCAGCAAAACCAGGATATGTGAAATCAACTCTAAAACCAAATCAGAAATAGATACTCATAATAAGAACATGGGAGCACTGCTAGCGTAGTACCTAAGACACTTAATTGCTAACCAGAAGGCTGGCAGTTCAAACCCATCAACCACTCCTCAGAAGGAATATAGGGCAATCTACTTCTGTAGTGATGCTGCCTCGGAAACCCAAGGAGGGGTTGCTATGAGTCAGGTTCAACTCAATAGCACATAGCAATAACAACAATAAGACCATAAAATATTCTACCTTAAAAACCAAGAAACTCAAGCAGCACACAACAACAGCAACTAACCTATCACAGGGAATAATACTTCTAGGTACAGACCCTCAAATGGAGAAGAAAACATGACAATGTCTTTGCAGCATGCACTGTTCTAAAAATGTAGAGACAAGAATATACTCCAAGGTAAACACAGAGAAGAGTAACAATTCTTCTAAGCAAATCCAGAAGGAAGGAAAATATATGGGCTTAATAAACACAAAACCAACTATAAAGAAGAAAAGGGAGGAGCATTAACCAACAAACTGAACTCAGCACAGAAATATACATAGACAAAGGAATCACCAACAACACGACAAAAAAACACAATAGAATAACACCAATCAACTCATACCTATCACTAATGACACTCAATGTGAATGGACTAAATGTATCTATCAAGAGAAAGAGAGTGGCAGACTGGATAAGAAAAGAAGACCCATCAGTATGCTGCCTAAAAAGAGACACACCTTAGACACAAAGATAAAAACAAATTAAGAGTTAAAGGATGGAAAAGAATATGCCAAGCCAATGGAAACCAAAAAAGGACAGGGGTAGCAATTATGATTTCTGATAAAATAGACATTAAGGTGAAAAACATCTTAAGAGACAAGGATAGGAGTTATATGATGCTGAAAGGGTCAATCAACAAGGAATATGTTAAAATAATAAATATTTATGCACCCAATGAAAGTGCTCCAAAATACGTGAAGCAAATATTAACTGAATTAAAAGGAATGATAGACAACTCTACATTAGTAGTAGGAGATTTTAACACACCACTTTCAAGGAGAGACAGGTCAACGGGAAAAAACTCAACAATGATACAGAAGAACTCAATAATACAATCAATCAACTAGAACTCATAGACATATATAGAGCACTTCACACAACAAAAACACAATTCACATTCTTTTCCAGTGCACATGGATCCTTCTCCAGAATAGGCCATATGCTAGGAGATAAAACATGCCTTGATAAATTCAAAAGCATTGAAATATTGCAAAGCCTCTTCTCTGACCACAATGCTATAAAACTAGAAATTAATAATAGGAAGAGCAAGGAAAAAGCCTCAAATATATAGAAGCTGAACAACTCTCTGCTTAAAAACTATTGGGTTACAGAACAGATAAAAAATTAAATTAAAAAATTCCTAGAAACTAATGAGAATGAAGATATATTCTACAAAAACCTATGGGACACAGCAAAAGCAGTACTCAGAGGAGAGTTTACAGCAATAAATGATACATCAAAAAAGAAGAAAGAAACAAAATCAACACTCTAACTTATCAACTCCAACAACTAGAAATAGAACAACAAAAGAATCCTACAATATCTGTTGTTGTTGTTGTTGTTGTTATGTGCGTCAAGTCAAACCCGACTCATAGCGACCCCTCCTTGGGTTTCTGAGGCAGTATCACTATGGAAGTAGGATTGCCCAACCTAGGAACAAGGAAATAATAAAGATCAGAGCAGAAATAAATGGAACAGAAAACAAACAAACAAAAAAAAAAAACAGAGAAAATCAACAAAATAAAGAGCTGGTTCTTAGAAAAGATTAATAAAATCAATAAACCATTGTCAGACCTAATGAAAGAAAAGAAGAA
>NW_006922130.1:1389752-1390887 GCF_000298275.1 Orycteropus afer afer
ACCAAAGACAACACCAGAAAGGAAAACTACAGACAAATATCACTCATGAACATAGATGCTAAAATATTTAACAAAATCCAGGCCAACAGAATCCAACAACATATCAAAAAATTAATACATCCGGACCAAGTGGGATTCATACCAGGTTTGCAAGGGTGGTTCAACATCAGAAAATCAATCAATGTAATCCACCACATAAAGAAAACAAAGGAAAGGGATCATATGATTACATCAATTGATGCAGAAAAGACACTTGATAAAATCCAACATCCATTCCTGTTCAAAAGTCTCAGCAAAATTGGGATAGAAGGGAAATTCCTCAACATAATAAAGGGTATATATGCAAAGCCAATGGCCAACATCATTATTAATGGAGAAAGACTCAAGGCATTCCCCTTACGAACAGGAACCAGACAAGGATACCCTCTATCACCACTTCTATTTAACATTGTATTTGGAAGCCCTGGCCAGAGCAATAAGGCAAGAAAGAGAAATAAAAGGCATACATATTGGCAGAGAGGGATTAAAACTACCTCTATTTGCAGATGATATGGTCCTATATATAGAAAACTGAAGGGACTCAATAAAAAGACTACTGGAACTAATAGATAGGTTCAGCAAAGTGGTAGGATACAAAATCAACATACAAAAATCAGTTGGATTTCTCTACACTAGCAAGGACTCCTCTGATAAAGAAATAAGGGAAACCATACCATTCACTATAGCTACAAAAAAGATGAAATATCTAGGAATAAACCTCACCAGAGACACAAAAGACCAATACAGAGAAAACTATAAAACACTACTACAAGAGACAACAAGGGTGCTACATAAATAGAAGAACCTGCCTTGTTCATGGATAGGTAGACTAAACATTGTGAAAATGTCAATGCTGGTAAAGCAATCTATACATTTAATGCAATCTCAATCCATATTTCAACAAAATTTTTTAAGAACATGGAACTACTAATTACTAATTTCATATGGAAAGGAAAGAGACCTAGAATAAGCAGAGCACTTCTCAAGAAGAAAAACAAAGTGGGAGGTCTCACACTCCCAGATCTTAAGAACTACTATATAGCCACAGTAGTCAAAACAACATGGTATTGGTACAATGATAGACAGATAGACGAAT
>NW_006922130.1:1392332-1392844 GCF_000298275.1 Orycteropus afer afer
GAGTGGCTGGTGGGTTTGAACCGCCAGCCGTCTGGTTAGCAGGCAAGTGTCTTAGCTACTATGCTACCAGAGCTCCCACTAAAATGGGTAGGGGGAGGGATATACGGGAAGGATATATGACCACCATGATAACATTGGGAAAAGAGAGGACACCGAACTGTGCACATAAGAGATAGACGACAGATGCTAAAGCTAACCAATGTGTCTACAATACCGCATTGCCATTAACAATAAACACTAGGCTATACAGATAAACACATAAACACCTGAGATGATCAGACAGGGGTCAGTGAATAGAGGTATACTCTAGACCAAGGATAGGCTTAGCTGAAGCTAATCTGGTACAGACACCAGTGATACAAAATACTTGCAGTCCTTACAGAAACAATAGAAGACAGACACAGAGTGATCCCTCACAGACATCCTGACACTATGGGAGAGAGATCCAATAGAGCTACTACCTCAGGACCATAGTACTGGGGGACACCAGATTCAATTGGCACAACAAAATA
>NW_006922130.1:1393314-1402779 GCF_000298275.1 Orycteropus afer afer
CTCTCAGCCCAATAATTAACAAGATGTACGCACAGACCACTCAACCCAGGATGCTGCACCTACACACTCAATGGTAGTGCATCCCTTAGAGCAATAGACCATGGGACACCAAAGGACCAACATTCAAACTGAGGAAATGCAGGACAAACAGGAATGCATAATTATGAGGGGCACAGGGGGAGGTTTGCAGGGTAGGGAAGGGAGGAGACTGGGTTAGGGTTGGACATGGCAAATGGGGAATGAAACTAAATGTACGCGTGACGTTGAATGTAAAACAAGTTCTTAAAAAAAAGTTATTAGGAAAGATTATAAGACATGGAAAGGAATATACATCTCCCAATAATTCATCACATAATATATTCACCTTCATTGTTAATGACTTGAAAAATTTAACAAAAAATGAAACCATTAGTGCTGTTTCACATATCAGCCAGTATATTCCTTTTTTGCTTTTCCAGCACACGCATTTATCCATTTCTTTCTGAAACCCTTTAAAATGATAGTAAATAATTTTATCCTTACTGTAAACCCAAAGAAGCAGAAAAAAGAAACATAGAAGACTAAAATAATATTAGATGCATGAGATCAACACATTTTTGCAAAAGGATAAGTGGTTGGTTGGATAGGTCATATTTTGCTAAGCAGAGCAGAGCAATGTATTTTAAATGACAATCTTGTGTAAATGATGACATATGGCCCATAAATTATTTTTATGTTTGAGGGTGCTTTGTCAATTTAGTAATATTTTCTTTTTTATATAGAATTTAGAACTGGAAAAATTTTTACTGATTAAACATCTGAAAGCCAGAGGTGTTTAAATGATGAGCCCTGCATGGTCTGCATGACCATCTCCAAAATATGCAGATTGAGTCAGTCTCCACATTCTCACTTCCCCTATCCTCATTACAAGCTGCCTCTTGACACTTTCTGGCCCTAGCCATGTGGAGCTAGGTCAGAACACACAAGTTAAGAAAACACCATCATTCAGACTGCCAAATCAGTAGATGCCAGCAGCAAGCTTGGGGAGTCCACATGACATCCCACCTTCTGACTATTGCCTAGTTCCCACTACATCTTCTGGATGCCACCCACAAGCTCAGAAATCCACACAACACCTTCACTCTATGACCCCTTTGGGTTTGATAATTCATTAGAACAATTGAGATACACAGAATTCAATATACAGAATTCAGGGATAGTATAGTACACTTAAAACTACAGTTTTATTACAGCTGAAAAGTATACAAACAGACACATCAGACAAGGTCTGGGAGGGTTGCCAATGCAGACCTTCCATGTCCCAAGAAATGTGCTACCTTCCCAAAAGCAGATATTCTTGCCAACGAGGAAGCTCTCAGAGCCTCTGTGTTGAGGGTTTTATTCGGCCATTCCTGTATGACACCCTAAATCACGCCTTCTGAGGCTAACTGATATTGTCCTGCCACGGGAGTGTTTTTTGGTCTGAGCCCAAACCCAAGTCATCAAGCATGGCCTGGAAGTCCCAGACAAAAGCACCTCAATTACCCCAAAGATTTTTTCACAGAAAATGAAGAAAAGGCTACCTTACTCAGGGTAAAACTAGGTCCTTTACTCCACAGGCCCAAATTACAAAATTGATTGCTGTATATGAAAATCATAAAGACAAGGGCTGTGTGCTTTGGTCTGCTGCTAAATTCCCAGTGTCTAAAACAATACCTGTCCCTTAATAATAATAATAAATGCTAACACATATGGGAAATGTGACAGTCTTTCACAATATCTTCTTCATTGGCTTTTCAATTCCACCCAAAATTCTTCACCTTCCTTTATACTTCCTGGGGTGAGTAAAATGTAGAGTTTGACGGAAGTTACTTCTCAGCCTGCTAATGTGTCCTGTTGAAGTCCCCTGGCCTTATTTTTAGGATACAGTAATGTTTGGTTCATATTTTATACTTCTTACCATTTTGAGTTCTCTGCAAAAACTAGATAACAGCAAAACCTGTATTTATCATCCTATTTTTAGCAAGATTTATAAACTCTGTGGTTTGGCTTTAAAGTTAATCTTATACAGCTATAAACTAATATACATGTTCACAGGCTAGGGTAGGAAGAAGCACATTCTGTAAGGAATTCTTACAAAATGAGATTCTAAATGACTCATAAGGAACAGGAGTTTGATCTCAGAGATAACTCATGAGAAGTGCTTAGAACTGGGATTAAAACTCAAATAAGATATACCAAGTCCCTTCCAGATATTTTAGCAATATGCCAGTCCTCAAGAAGTAGAAAGATGAAATGTGAGGGCTCCATTTCAGGACAAAGGGGAAGTAAGATTTGAAATAGACAAGGTGGGCATGTTTACTCAAATACCCCTTGACCTGGATACACTGTTCCATATATCTTGAGAGAGAAGGATACTGTTGTACAGTGAATTAATTAATATGGATCTGATAGCCATCATCTTTGTGACTTTCACCAGATGATTGGGTGGGACTAAGCAAATATGAGATGCTAGTGGCCCACCAAGGGGTTAACATGCTAATAATGTATATAAGGTACACAGCGCCTCTGTGCTGTGGTGGTGGTGGTGGTGTTTTTAGGTGCTGTCAAGTCAGCTCCAACTCATAGTGAGCCTCTGTAAAGCAAAATGAAACGCTGCCCAGTCCTGTGCCATCCTCACAGTCCTTGCTATGCTTGAGCCTATCATTGTAGCCACAGTGTCAATCCATCTTATTTAAGTTCTTCCCCTTTTTCACTGACTCTCTAATTACCAGGCATGATATCCTTCTTCACCATCTGGTCCCTTCTGACAACATGACCAAAGTAGGTGAGTCTGGCCATTGTTGCTTCTAAGGGGCATTCAGGCTGCATTTGTGGTGGTGGTACCATGAAAATAAGGTGTATGGAATTGTAGCATAGGGATTGGTTAGGGTACCATCTGGCTACATTTAAAAAAAAAAAAAAAAATCTCAGAGGCAGAAAGGGGGAATGTCACTTTCATCAAGAAAGAAGAGCCAGGAGTGAAGTGCATCCTTTCACCCAAGATCCCTACACTGAGACTGGCAAGAAGCAGTGGCAGAGAAATGGCAGCAGCAGAGGCAGCAGAACCAAGAGATTGGTATGAGATAGAGTTCTGGGCTTCTCCACCTATGAAGCGAGAAAGCTGAGTGCCTTTGGGCAGGAAGATTGCTCGTAGAGTGGGTGCCTCTCTGAGCATCTATCATCAGAAGTAAAAGATTTTTGTAACACTTGTCTGAGCAGGGTAGAGGCCAAGTGGCCACAGGGCTGAGAGGCTGTGGCCAAAAGAAACATGGTTGTGTTATGGCTGAGAAGCTGTTCTGATTGAAGACCTGTATCCTGAATTTTTTCTGATCCTGATTTGCAACCAATTACTTACCTAATTTATTCCATAAACATGAGTATCATCTGTGTGTTCTGTGTGGCCATTGCATGTCTGAATGCCACTTCATAGTAATCAACTATGGATTGTTGGTGTTGTTCTGGATCCTTCTCATCCCTTGTGCAGTTACGGGAGATTAGATGCTGGCTCTAGGCCCTTTTTGCAGAAGCAGTATGCTATGCTCCCTATAAAGAAAATCATAATGTGAAAGTATTAAATTGTTAAATAGTAAAACAAAACAACCACAAACCCTCAGTACAGCCCCAGATATTAGCAGGAAAGAATATATATTTCTGCATTAAACTCAAACTCACTGCCGTTGAGTCAGATCCAACTCATAGTGACCCCTCCTTGGGTTGCTGAGGCAGTATCACTACTGAAGTAGCTTGCCCAACCTTCCTTCCAAGGAGTGGCTGGTGGGTTTGAACCACCAGCCTTCTGGTTAGCAGTCAAATGCCTTAGTCACTATGCCACCAGAGCTCAAAGTATTGACCTGCGATCTTATAAGAAATGCAAACTCATGTGGTCCATTCAAGCCTAGTAAATCAGAATTTCTAGGAAAGGGGCCCCAAAATCTGAATTTTAACAAGGTTTCCCTGTGATTCTTTTGTATATTAAAATTTGAGAACCACTACCGTTTTGGTACCATCTAACACAACGTACTATAAGTGGGTGGCTCCAACAAATACGAGCTTATTCTCTAACATTTTAGAAGGCTAGAAGTCTGAGTTCAAAGTACCAGATCTAGGAGCTGGGTGAAAGCCCCTCAATCTTGGACTTCAGCTCTGCCTCTTGCTCCTGGCCCACTGAAGCTGGAGGTATCTCTTAACTCAGGCAGCTGCTGGCCACTGAGGCTGACAAACCCAAGGTCGACAAATAAAATGGTGCAGTCCCCAGATTACTGAACAACACGGCAAGCCACTAGCTCAAGTCCAGAGACAATCCCAAGATCGGCAGGAAACTTGACAGGCTGCTGAATGAAGACTTGGCTACGTGCAGGGTGCAAGTGTGCCAAAAAGCTAAAGAGAACTTTCTCAAAGTTACTTCTTATATACTGGAAACAGACCACATCCCTAAGGCAGCTACTCACCTGCTCCAGTACATTCCACCATGGAGCTGATTATCATTCTCATCATGGGGAATATGTAGCTGCCCAGCCACTCAAAACCAGGTGCAGCCAAGTTGACACACACCTTTGCTACCACACCTACCTTCAAGATATATGTTGATATACTTCAAACTTAATCTAGAGGTTACTCCTTCTCCCTTTTCCCTCCAAAAAAAACATGGTATAAATGCATCCCACCAATGCAATCCAAGCAGAACACAGAACATTAAAGGTAATATTTAAGAGATAGCATGTGCAGATCAGTGGCTGTCAAAATGTGATCCACAAATGGTGACAGCAGCATCCAGAGAACTCTGGGGTGGGGCCCTTCAGTCTAGGGCTTAAGCAGCTATTCAGATGATTTTTGATGCCACAAAAGTTTTAGAGCCACTAGTGTAGTAAATCACAGGCTTTGGAATTAGACCTAGGATTAAATTCAAACAAAGTACATAACTTCATGATTCTGTTTTGTTACATTTTTAGTTGTTTCTCTCAGAAAATGTGTGTTGTAAATCCTAATTTAAGTGCCATTGTAGTCATATTCAGAAATAGGGTTTTCTTTGTGATGTTATGAGACAGTATTACTTTAGGGTGCATCTTGATTCAATCTCTTTTGTCATCTGGGCCAATAACTGCTTTGGTCTTAGGGATACAGCAGTGCAAGAGAGAGAGAAAGGGACAGAGTTCCTGCTCTCACAAAGCTTACACTTTAGAGGGGCTCAACTCACGAGCACATAGTGAAAGATGGGGGACTGGGAGAGTTACTAGATGGTGGGACAAAAGGAGATGGCATTTCAAATGAGAAATGAGAGATGGACTAAGAGAGAATGAACTGTAAACTTCATAGCGTGTGTTATATATCTATCAAAATTGTTGTTGTTGTTATTATGCCATCGAGTCAGACCTGACTCATAGTGACTCCTCCTTGGGTTTCCGAGGCAGTGTCACTACAGAAGTAGATTACCCCATCTTCCTTCCGAGGGGTAGCTGGTGGGTATGAACCACCAGCCTTCTGGTTAGCAGTCAAGTGCCTTAGGCACTACACTACCGGAGCTCTTCTATCAAAATTGTGGCTATTAAAAGTTAGGTGAGTAGACACACATAATTATAGCAAGAAGCCTTTCTGGGTTATATAAAACCAATATGAGCTATTTCAAGTACCTAAGGTATTTGACTGCTAACCAGAAGGCTGGTGGTTCAAATCCACCAACCACTCCTCAGAAGGAAGATTGGGCAATCTACTTCTATAGTGGCACTGCCTCAGAAACCCAAGGAAGGGTCCATACGAGTCAGATCCAATTTGATGTTAGTGAGTTTATTTTTTGCTGTGGAAGCAAGAACTTTTTAAATTTTATTTGATTTGGGTGAAAATTTACAGATCAAATTCATCTTCCATACAGCAGTTCACATATACTTTGTCTCATGACGTTGACTGTAATCTCCCACAATGCAACAGCTCTCCTCCCACTTCCTCCCCATAGCCACCTCTTCCCTGTGTCCTTCCCTCCCATGCACTTCTGCTCCCTGATTTGTCTCCTTGTGATACACAGACCTTCTACTCTCCCATGGTTAATCTCTCCAAGGAGTGTATCTACCTTTTGTTTGGCTGGAAGCCACAGGAGTAGGTTCAATTCCAGACCTGAAAGAAGCAAGACTTTTTTATAGATCAAATAGAACTTATTATTAGAAACAGAAATCTATAATGGTTAAGGCCCTGAGACAGAACTGCTTTAAGTAAGCACTTGAAGTTTGCCTACAAGGAAGTAACAAGTTTTCAGCACAGATATTCAAGAATTAAAAATCAGAAAGAGGGTCAACAAAACACAACAACAAAAGAAAAATATGCAACATATAAATGTAGATGGCTAAAGTTTTCATCAGTTCTAAATGAAGAAAGATTGAAAACTAATTTAGGAAAACTAATATAGGAACATTAACACATGTTGACTGTAAGTGCTACCCAATTCTCACTTCATAGTAATTCTTCTCATTAAATCCTTTTTGTTGTCTTTACAAAGTTCCAGCTTGAAGAACTCTCTCGATGTAATTATAATTTCATTATAAACAATAAAAATGATATTATCCTTGAGGCCTCCCAAAGGTTAGAAGCTGGCAAGGAGAAAAGAGGGAGAAAGAAAGAAGAAAGGTGAGTGCTACTATCTTACAAAGTAGGGATCTGCAAAAAGGTCATGGGGCAGCGTTGTCCAACTTCAAACTCTACAAGGAGTAAGGAAGATACAGAACATCAGTAACCCAAAGCTGATTCCTATAAGGTGGAGGTCAGACATGTTGTCACCCTCCAACCTTTTTACTAATTCTGACACCAACCATCCTTCTCAGTAGCACTCTACGTCTCTGCTGGGTTTGATAATTAGTTGCAATGGCCACACAGAACACTCAGACAATACTTATGAGTATGAGTTTTATTAGGAAGTAATTGGTTATAATTCAGGATCAG
The DNA here is from genome assembly GCF_000298275.1 of Orycteropus afer afer. NCBI lineage: Eukaryota > Metazoa > Chordata > Mammalia > Tubulidentata > Orycteropodidae > Orycteropus > Orycteropus afer. The sequence continues at coordinate 1,400,260 of NW_006922130.1, forward strand.
AAAAAACTCAGGATACAGTTCTTCAATCAGAACAGCTTCTGATCCATGCCTTGTTCTGTCTGGCCTGAGCTTCTCAGCCCTTCGCTGCCCCATGGCCTCTGCCCGGCTCAGGCAAATGTTACAAAGTTCTTTTACCTTTGCCAATAGGTATCAAAGAGGGACCCCTCTCCTCCAGCAAGCTTCCTACTTGAAGTAACTCAGCTTTCTCACCCTATGGACTGGGAAACCCACCACTCTGTCTCATGCCTGTCTCTTGGTTCTGCTGCCTCTGCTGGCACCATTTCTCTGTCATTGTTTATCATCAGTCTCAGCGCAGGGATTTTGGATGCAATGATGTACTCCACTCCTGGCTCTTCTTTCTTGAGGTAGTGATATTTCCCCTTTCTTGCCTCTGGAGTGGCTTATTTTAAGCCTAGCAGATGGCAAAACTGACCAATCCCCACATAATGGTTCCATAACCTTATTTTTATTGTCCCACACCCACAAGGGTGTTATATACCTTATTTACATTACTAGCAAGCTATCTAATCCCCTTAGTGGACAACATGCACCTTATATTTGCATAGACTTACTCAAGTCATCTGGTGGGAGTCACAAAGATCATGGCTAGAAGAGCCATCTTAGGTAATTCACTGGACCACAGGAACCAAGAGGATCCCCTATGCTTGATGGGTCAGGAAACATAGTCTCATTTAGACTTTTTTAAAGACAGAAGATACAGTTCAAACCCCCAAACCCATTGCAATTCTGACTTATAATGACCCAGAGGCAGGACAAAGTAGAACTGCCCCATTGTGTTTCCAAGGCTATACATCTTTATGGAAGCAGATTGACTCTTCTTTCACCCATGGAGTGGCTGATAAGTTTTAACCAGTAACCTTTAACCACTGCATCACTAGAGTTCCTAGAAAATACAGTAGGAGAAATAAATTCAGAAGAACAGAAATGGGAGAGAAGAAATAATAATCTAAGTGAACAGCCTCTTTATCCTTAGAAGAAGATGATAGATAACATTTAAAGGTAATAATTAATAAACAGCAGTGTTCTGGTTACCTAGTGCTGCTCTGACAAGAATATATCACAAATGGGATGGCTTTTCTCTTAAAGTTTGGAGGCTTTAAGTCTGACTTCAAAGTGCCAGGCTCTAGAGGCTGTGTGAAAGCCCCTCAACTTTGGGCTTCAGCTCTGCCTCTTGCTTCCAGCCCACTGAAACTGGAGACATCTCTTCACTCAGGCAGCTACTGGCTGCTGTGGCTAACAAGGTCATGGTCAACAAATAAAATGGCACAGTCCCGATGTTACCAAACCACACAGCAGGCCATTAATTCAAGTCTATTGAAGATCCCAAGCTTGGCAGAGGATGGCAGACTGCTGAACAACAACATGGCTACATGCAGGGTTCAAGCATGCCATAAGCAAGAGACCATTCCAAAGCTGTTTCTTATATACAGGAAGCAGACCACATCCCTAAAGCAGCTACCCAGCTGCTTGCGGTAGGTCTCACCACATAGTTGATTGCCATCCTCATCATGGGGAATAACTACCACCAGAAGCCCAGCCACTCAACAAGGCCCAGCCAAGTTGACACACAAATTTAACCACCACAAGCAGTTTATGCATTATTTTCAAATAGGGGAATGACCACAAGAATTAAAAAAGGGGGCTTCCAGCAAGATGGTGGACTAGGCAGAAGGATTGCAAAGACCCTCTTCAACAAAGAAAAGGGAAACCAATTAACACAGACACAGAAGATAATCTTGGACCCCTAAGACTTGAAGGGAAGGGTACAGAATTGGACTAAACCCCAACTAGCAGAAGAATTTGAGTGAAAATACCAAAAAAAAGGAGACATACGGAGCCGCCGTCTGACAGCGAACTGAGTGACCCTGACAGTACAGGCAGCTCAGAGATTCTCGACTGGTGGTAGAATCTAAGAATTAACCTAAAAATCACACTGCTAACCAGGGACTGCATGGACTGTGCACAGTGGCTGGGGAATAAACGGAGAAAGTGAAGACAAAGGTGGGCTGAGCTGTGGACTTTTGCCAGTCCAGAGGGCACCGCCATTTTGTTGGTTTAAAAAGCAGCATGACTATTTTGCATATTTAAAGAGACAGCACTCTCACAGATTCCCGTGGTGGTAGGACTTAAGAATTAACCTAAAAATCACCCGGCTAGCCAGCGACTGCACGGTCTGTGCACGGTGGCTGGGGAACAAACGGAGAAGGTGAAGAGAAAGGTGGGCTGAGCGTGGACTTTTGCCGGGCTGGAGGTTGCTGCCATTTTGAAGGTTTAAAAAGCGGCTTGACTATTTTGGATATTTAAAGAGGCAGTGGTCTGGCAGATTTCTGGGGCTTAAGAACACACTCTGCTTTCCAGCAAACCCAAGGATGCTCGGGGCCTGCAAGACTGAAAAGGTACGACATTCTTCTTGTTAATACACCCTATACCTGCTTGGTGAACGGAGGTGTGGCCATCCCCACACCCAACTACCTTCTGGGCCCACAGGAACTCCATCAC
>NW_006922130.1:1409979-1412617 GCF_000298275.1 Orycteropus afer afer
TTAAAAAAAAAAAAAAAAAGAATTAAAAAAGGAATGACAGAAAGTGATGTCCTTTAGAGAGCCAGGGCAGGTGAAATGATTGTTGATTTTTTCCTAAGTCCTGTAGTAAGATTTAATTTTTAATAAACATTATATACATTACTTCAATGAAGCTTAAAAATGTAAATGACGGTTCAAAATGGAGTTGTGCCAGTGAGCAGCATGCTTTATCCCTCTGGCATCTAAGGTCTTAGAAAACTAGCCACAACAGTTTGAATTGGGAATTTTGGTGCTCTGAACAGCTTACTGAATCAGAGTGCATCAAACACGGAAGAGTAGAATTAGAGGAAAGGCACAGAGAGCTTATTTAGGAAAGAGCTACTGGAGGAGGACAGATGGGCACCGGAGAGAGGCATTGGAAACTCGTCTGGAGCAGTCACTGTGTGCCGGGCTAGGGCGCCCACCTGAGATCCCTGAGGCAAGATGGAGGATGCCTTATAACAGCATACCAGTGACCACTCTAATATTCCAGTGGGCAGTGGAAGAGACCTGCCACCAGCAGCTCATCTTGATTTTTTGGAGGTAATTTGGGTCTTCTGGGTGCTGGTGGTGGGCAGGGACACCTCCACTGAGATTCAGAGGAGAACTTACTGTTGTGACAGGAAGCATAGCTCCCTCCCCTCCCAACGGATCATAGAGTGGACTGGGGTCAGACTTGGAGACATCGTGCTTTTCTTTGTCACAGGATCAGGACCGCAGATCACTAGCAGGTACTCCCCTGACCCTAGCACAGCTGAAACTGCATGCATCTTTGGCACCGCAGCTGGGGGGTATCACAGACAAACTCCAGAGCTGGCCATTAGCGGTCTAGGGGATTACGTCAGCACTGCAGGCAGACTGAACAGGGAGAGGGAAGAAACCGCACTCCTGGGATTTTTGCCTTGGAGCCATTCTTTGGTGCTGTGGGGCCGTGGAGGCAGGATCTTTGACTGTGCCTGAAATTGGCGGAAATTTGTGATGCTCTAACAATAAAAATCTTTCCTGAGGTTGAGCCGCAGTCTTTCAAATAAATCCATCATCACCTGCTCAAAGCCCTAGAAACAAACCCTAGCAACACCAAGCTTTCCTTCTTCTGCTCCCACCTTCTCCACCAATATCTTCACTCACTCAATAGAAAACATATTCAGCCAATTACCATAAAACCTCCTAATTTGAACTCTAAACCCTCTGTACAAAAAAAACAGAAACACATATCCACACTACACACAGTGGTTCTACCATGACAAAGAAAACAGCAGAGTGACCCAACACACCTGAATCAATAATAAAATAAAACACACCAGCTTCACCTTTTCAAAATATTAAACCACAAAACCAAGACAAAACAAATCAACATGTAACCAGCAGCTAGTGACAACCTAAAGAGACAGTGCTCTACCAGATTCCAGGGACTTAAGAAGAGTTTCTGCTTTCCAGTAACCCCAACAACTCTCTGAATGTGCACTGCACGACTGAAAAGGTCCTAGTCTATACCTTCTTTTTTTTTTTTTTTTTTCTTTCTCTCGTGGTTAATCTCGCCCATTGTTGGGTTTTGTTTTATTTTGTTTTTGCTTTTATTTTCTTTTGTACTATTGGTTTGTTTCTTTGTTTGTTTTTATAATTCATTATTCTCCTTCTCTACCTTTTTCCTCTCAGAGACCTATCCCCAGATATTGCATATTTATCTGTTTTCTTCTTCTTTCCCCCCTTTTTCTTTTTTTGGGTTACTACTCCCATGTGATTTCAGGGTGTACTTTTTGTCCATGTGCTTACAGTTTTTTCAATGGTTATTGTAATGTAATTTTTGCCTAACTGACTAGGAGACAGCAACAGTCCTCATAAGATACAAGTACCCCCACACCTCCTGCAACTTCACTTACTGAGCAAGAGCCAGCACCTCTTTCTCCACCAATGGGCCAATGATAAAAAACCATGAAGAAGAGACTGAATCGCCCTTGGCTACTCTTCACATACAATTAACAGAGAGCATAATAAAATAGCATGACCTTGGAAACAACAGATCATCACAGTCCACACAAAGAAGCAAGATAAAATGGTAGAAACAAGAGAACAAAACACAGACACAGAAAACATCCCTGAGGAAGAAGCAGCATTGGAACTCTCTAATAAGGAATTCAAAAGAATTACATTTAGGTATCTTCAAAGGATTGAGAGACAGACCAAAGAAAACACAGAAAAAACCTTACAAGAATTTTGGAAGAAAATACAAGAACAAAATGAAAAACTAAATGAAAAATTAGAAATGATTCTATATCTACAGATAGAAATCCAGAAGATAAATACTAAATTATTAGAAATAGATAACACATTGGAAGGGCAAAGGGGTAGAATTGATGCAATGAAACACAGAATTAATGAGATTGAAGACAAATACCTGAATACTTCTTTGGAAAGGTATCAGTCAGAAAAAAAATCAAAACAAAGTGAAGAAAGCCTAAGGTTCATGTGGGATACCATCAAATGAAATAGTCTATGTGTCATTGGAATTCCAGAACTGGAAGAAAAAAACAAAACCACTCAGAAAATTGCCCGAGATTTGCTGGAGGAGAACTTCCCTGGTATGATGAAAGAGGAGAACATATCCATTCAGGAAGTCCAA
>NW_006922130.1:1420069-1424375 GCF_000298275.1 Orycteropus afer afer
GGATGGACACAGGGAAGAGGTAGCTATCGGGAGGAAGTGGGAGAGGATATGTTGCATTGTGCTAAATTGTGGTCAATGTCATGAGACAAAATATATGTGATCTGCTGTATGGAAAGTGTATTTGCTCTGTAAATTTTCACACAAATCACAATAAAATAATAATAATAATAATAATGTAAATGAGTAAAATACATTGTCCAGATATTATTATAAATAATGATAATAATATTATAATATTGTTATTTATATTAATATTACAAATAATAGGATCTCATAGTGAGTTGTAAGCAATGTTCTTGTGATTCTTATAAATTTCCAAGTGATTCTTAGGTGAATGCTTATGTATAAAAAAGAATCACCTGAAGATTTTGTTAAATGTATAGATTCTGACTCATTCTATCTGCTGTGGAAAGGCAAAATCTCAGCAGGGGGTCAACCTTAATGAACTAGTTCTAAGTCTTGCTTTGATGACATAGATTAGAAAGTGATGACACTGAGTACAAGGACTGCCTGCATCAAAATCACCTGGGGTGTAACTCAAGAATTAAAATTCCTAAGTTCTACCTCAGAATCAGGGTTTCATACTTCCAAATATTTGTTTCATATTTTTAAATGTATATGCCAGTGAATTATAACATTCTTAGACTCATGACATAAAGCCTTATACACTTACATATAGACTGCTGATAACTCAACCTTTCAAATTATTTTAAAATGAAATTTTCTCATTTTCAGGGTGGAAATTGTCCTTTCTTATCTTTTCAACAGATTCTATAAGATCAATTTACTCATCAATAGAATGGATATTGTTAATCATTTAATATACAATTTGGCCAATTTAATATTATACCAAAAAGAAATTAAGATCGACAGCAAACTTCATAATAAATTAAAAAGAATTTCCACAAACTGAGCATTTGAAGCTTAAGCAGAATTTCATATAACCAATAAATGCTTTATCTCCAAGCAAAACTTAATTCTTTTCCCAGGGTTTCTAAGTCTCTTCGTTTATACTAAACCCTCTATTATGAGAAATCATCTACTTTCTCTCCATCGTATTTGTCTTTCCACAACCATTCTGAAATTCTAAGACCCATATACCAAAGAACAAGAATTAGCAGGTAGGGAAGGAGAGAGATTGATTCCTAGGAAGTATAGTTCCAACTACAGGGCAGCATAGAAGAGAGACCCAAAGAATAAAGAATTCTCAAGTGCTCGATACAGTAGCCTCTGAAAGGCAGACTAAGAAAGTACATTATTACTTTTTAGAAAATTAGCTATGTCGTTGTTATGTGCCATCAAGTCAGACCTGACTCATAGTGACTCCTTGTTGTGTTTCCAAGGCAGTATCACTACGGAAGTAGATTCCTTCCAAGGAGTGGCTGTTGGGTTTGAACTGCCAGCCTTTTGGTTAGCAGTCAAGTGCCTTAGGCACTATGCTACCAGAGCTACTGAAAACCTTAGATATTTAAAATAAATGTAAGACTTGGAAAGGTAAAGAAAACTAGCCTATCCTTTGCTGGGACCCGTGGAATAACATGGCGGTGAGTTCCCCATGCTTTTTTTGTGATGCCAAACCAGAATCACCACAACATAGACAAAAAACGCCAAACAAAAGCCATCTGTCTCTAGTTAAAGTACCATGAAAGATGCATCCACCAATACAGAATACTGTAAAATAATAAGTGCTGTGCTACCAAGGAATGCAGGCAGTGTCTGGAAACTGGAAAAAAATAAGGTGTTCTCCCATAAAGCCTTCTGGTGGCTTAGTGTCTAAGGTATCTGACTGCTAACCAGGAGGCTGGTGTTCAAACACACCAGCCACTCCTCGGAAGGAAGATTGGGCAATTTACTTCTGTAGTGATACTGCCTCGAAAAGCTAAGGATGGGTCACTATGAGTTGGATTCAACTTGATGGCACTGAGTTTGGTTTTATTTTTTGGTCAGACCCATATTCAGAATTCTGAACTCCAGAACTTGAAATAAGAAATTTGTATCATTTTAAGCCACTTAGCCAGAAGAAATTTGTTGCAGGAGCTATAGGAAACTAATAAAAGTTTTGATACTGGCAGTGGGGTGCTGCTACAACAAATATGTAAAAATGTAAAAGTGGCTTTCTAATTGTTAAAGGATAGAAGCTAGAACAATTTTGAGGAATATGACAGAAAAAGCCTGTGGTTCCTTGAGAAAAATCAGTAACAGAAAGATATTTGGAAACATTTCCAACTTGGAAATTAAACAATATACTTCCACATCCAGGTATATAGTAGAGCTGACAAGGGACAAGGTTGTAGTCACCTTTTGGCCACAGCCAGTTACCCAGAGGGAACAAGTAGTTGAACTACTAGGAACCATGGTCACAGGGGACATCAAGCTCAACTGGCTGAACATGCTACACAAAAACATTGTTCCACATCCTACTTTGGTGAGCAGCGACTGTGATCTTAGAAGTTTGCAAGTGACCATCTAGATACAACAATGTGTCTCTCCTCATTCAGAGCAAAGAAGTATGAAGAAAACCAAAGATGCATGGAAACAACTAGTCCAATGGACTGGTACACCAGCCGATCCTCAGCCTATATGATTATGAGACCAGAAGAACTAGATGATGCCTGGCTACCACTGTCAACCACTCAGAGGGGGATCTATGTAGAACATCCTAGATAGAGAGGGAGAACAATGTGGAACAAAACTCAAAATCATGCATTATTAAAAAAAAAAAAAAAAGGACCAGTTTTGCTGGTGTGATAGAGCCTGGTGAAACCCCTGAGTCTATGACCCCTAACTGCCCTTTAGGTCTGGAATTGAACCCCATTACTGGGGCTTCCAGCCAAACAAAAGATAGACATATGAGCTGAATATTTATGTTAGGTAGATACACTCCTTGGAGAGATCAATCATAGGAGACTAGAAGGGCAGTGTATGCATAAGGAGATAGCTTGGGGGTGTGGGAGGAATGGGAGAGAAAGAGATGGGGAAGAGGTAACTATGGGGAGGAAATGGGAGAAGAGCTGTTACATTGTGGGAAATTGCAGTCAGTGTCATGAGACAGCATGTGTATAAACTGCTGTATGGAAAATGAATTTGCTCCGTAAACTTTCACCCAAATCACAATAAAAACTAATGTATATATATATAAACTCACTGCTGCCAAGTTGGATCTGACTCATAGCAACCCCTCCTTGGGTTTCCAAGGCGGTATCACTACAGATGTAGGTTTGAACCACCAGCCTTCCCATGGCTCAAAGAGGAAATGCATTATACTGAAAATACAACGAAGTTTGCAGCACATGGTGAAAGCAGTTTTGTCAGGAAGTTTATAGCACTATTAAGTTTATATTAGAAATTTTAAAAAATCAAAAATAGATTTTCCAAGCCCCCACCTCAATATGCTAGAAACAAATGAGCAAAATAAATGAAACAAAAGCAGAGCAAAATAATAAAAAGAGGAGAAATCAATATAGTTGAAAATAAAAATGATGACAACCATAGTAAAAATCAATTACACAAAAAAAATTGACGCTTTGAAAAGATCAGTAAAATTGATAGGTCTCTAGAAAGACTGAAAAAGAAGGGAAAAAAAGGAGGGAAGACACAAATTACTTATTTCATGAATGAAACATGTGACAACACTATAGACTCTGCAAATAATGAAGATAATGAAGAATTATGATGAAAAACCTACACATATAAATATGACATATTAGATGAAACATACCAATTCCTTGATAAGTACTAACTACCACCAACTCACTAATAGAAAGATAATTGTTGAGTAAATTATATTTTTAGTTAAAAATTTCCTGAGGAGGAAATCTCCAGGTCCAGATGATTTTACTGAAGAATTCAACAAAACTTTGATTTAAAGAAGAATTCACAACAAACTGTACACAATAGTAGAATAACACATTCCGAGTCATTCTATGAAGACTTTATTATCTTGGTTGAAAAAAAAAAAAAGACAAAGACAATATGTGAAAAGAAAACTATGAATAAACATACATGCAAAAATTCTAAAAAAATATTAACAAAGATAATTTAGAAGTATAAGAATTACATACCATGATCAAGTGGATTTTATTCCAGCAATGTGGGCTGGCTGGTTCAGTATTTGAAAATACACAAGTTCCACAAAGTCATAGGGTACACAATCAACATACCTTAAAAAAAAAAAAGTGGGGGAGTTCCGGCAAGATGGCGAACTAGGCAGAAGGACTGCACAGACCCTCTTCAACAAAGAAAAGGGAAACCAATTAACAGAGACACAGAAGATAATCTTGGACCCCTGAGCCTTGAAGGGAAGGAT
>NW_006922130.1:1428317-1442904 GCF_000298275.1 Orycteropus afer afer
TCCGAGGAGTGGCTGGTGGGTTTGAACCGCCAGCCTTCTGGTTAGCAGAGTCAAGTGCTTTAGCCACTATGCTACCAGAGCTCCTAAAATGAAACTAATGATGATAATAAATGCAAGTGAATATGTAGAAAAACTTGTTCTTTCATACATTGCTGATGTCAATGTAAAATGGCATAGGTACTCTGGAAAATAGTTTGGAAGTTTCTTTAAAAAAAGGAAAGGACTAAACTAAACAGACCCTCACCATATAACCTTGCAATTCTACTTGTGGGCATTTGTCCCAGAGAAATGAACATCTATTTACACACAAAAAGCTGTACAAAAATTTTCATAAGAGTTTTATTTGTAATAATCAAAAACTGAAAACCAACTTGCCCCTCAAAAGATGAATAGCTCAATAAAGTGTGGTACATTCATACTCTTAAAATAATATTCAGAAATAAAAAAGAACAAACTATTGCATGCATAACAACTTGGATCTCAAGGACATTTTCCTCAAGGGGGAGAGGGAAAGAAAGCTAATATCGAAGGTCATTTTCTATGTGATTCTATTTATATAACATTGTTGAAATGACAAAATGATAGAGACAGAAAACAGGTTAATAGTTGCCAGGGGCTAGACATGGTAGTGGAAATGTGATTTTAAAGGGGTACAGGAGGAAGATTTTTGTGTTGTTCTGATTATGGTGGTAGCAACAGGAATGTACACATGTGATATTTATAGAATTATACACAAACTTTGTACCAATGTCAAGTTTCTAGTTTTGATATTGTATAGCATAAGAATATATAATATTAAATACAATATTATTTAATTGGAATAAGAAAGGGACCATCCACTTCTCAAAGAATTGGCCAGTGAAAACCTTATGAATAGCAGTGAGATACTTGCTAATATATTACTGGGAAATTTTATGAATAGCCTGAAACATTGCCTGATTGAGTGCCAGAAGATGAGCCTCTCAGGTCAGAAAGCACTCAAAATACATCAGGGGAAGAGCTGCCTCCTCAAAGTAGAGTTGACCTTAATAATATGGATGAAGTATAAAGCTTTTGAGACCTCCATTAGCTGATGTGGCATGACTCAAAATAAGAAGAAACAGCTACAGAAATCCATTAACAATTGGAACATGGAATGTACAGTGTGAATCTAGGAAAATTGGAAGTTGTCAAAAATGAAATGGAACACATAAAGATTGATATCCCAGGCATTAGTGAGCTGAAATGCACTGGTTTGGGCCATTTTGCATCAGACATCATATGATCTACTATACCAGGAATCAGAAATTGAAGAGGAAATGGTGTGGCATTCATCGTAACAATGAATGTTTCAAGATCTATCCTGAAGTACAGTGCTGTCAGTGATAGGATAATATCCATATGCCTACAAGAAAGGCCAGTTAATACCACCATTATTCAAATTTACACACCAATCACCAAAGCCAAAGATGAGAAAATTGAAGATTTTACCATCTTCTGCAGTCTGAAAGTGACCAAACATGCAATAAAGATGTGTTGATTATTACAGGTGATTAGAATGCAAAAGTTAGAAACGAAGAATCACTAGTAGACAGAAAATTGGCCTTCATGATAAAAATGACACTGGAGATCGCATGATAGAATTTTGCAAGACCAGTGACTTATTCATTGCAAATACCTCTTTTCAACAACATAAATGTTGTCTATACACATGGACTTCACCAGATGGAATACATAGGAATCAGATTGACTGCATTTGTGGAAAAAAATGAGAGAGAACTTCAATATCTTCAACCAAAACAAGGCCAGGAGTTGACAGTGGAACAGACCATCAATAGCTCATATGCCAGTAGAAGTTGAAGCTGAAGACAATTAAAACAAATCCATGAGACCCAAAATATGACCTTGATTTTAAAAAACTTAACCCAAACACTGCCATCTAGTCGATTCCAATTCATAATGACCCCCTTGGATTCCTGAGGTGGTAAATTTTTATGGAAGTAGATTGCCCAGTGTTCCTTCTGGGAAGTGGCTTGTGGGTTTAACCTTCTGGTTAGTATCAAATGCCTTAGACACTACACGACCTGAATTTAGGCACCATCTGAAGAATAGATTTAACACATTGAACATCAATGACTGAAAACCAGAGGAACTGTGGGAAAACATCAAAAACATCATACGTGAAGAAAGCAAAAGGTCTTTCAAAAGACAGGAAAGGGAGGAAAGACCAAAATAGATGTCAGAAGAGACTCTGAAACTTGCTCTTGAATGGAGAGTAGCTAAAGCAAATGGAAGAAATGACAAGATAAAAACCTACACAGAAGATTTCAAAGAGCAGCTCAAGAAGAAAAAGTCAATTATTATAATGAAATGTGCAAAGATCTAGAGTTAGAAAACCAAAAGGGAAGAACATGTTTGCATTTCTCAAGCTGAAAGAACTAAATTTAAAAATTCAAGATTTGAGTTTCAATGCTGAAAGATTCTATGGGCAAAATATTGAATGATGCAGGAAATGTCAAAAGAAGATAGAAGGTATACACACAGTCACTGTACAAAAAAAGAATTGGTCAATGTTGATCCATTTCAGGAGGTAGCACGTGATCAAGAACAAATGGTTTTGAAGGAAGAAGTTGAAGCTGCACTGAAGGAATTGACAATAAACATGGCTCCAGGAATTGATGGAATACCCATTGAGATGGTTCAGCAAATAGATGCCACACTGGGGGTACTTACTTGTCTATGCCATGAAATTTGGAAGACAGCTACCTGGCCAACTGACTAGAAGAGATCCATATTTGTACCCATTCCAAAAAGGTGATCCCAGAGAATGTGGAAATTATTGAACAATATAATTAATATCACACACAAATTAAATCTTGCTGAAAATAATTCCAAAATGGTTGCAGCAGTCAGGGAACTACCAGAAATGCAAGCTGCATTCAGAAGAGGATGTGGAATGAGGAATATCACTGCTGATGTCAAATGGATCTTGGCTGAAAGGAAAGAATACCAGAAAGATGTTTACTTGTGTTTTATTGATTATGCAAAAGCATTTGACTGTGTGGATCATAGTAAGTTACGGATAACATTGAGAAGAATAGGAATTCTAGAACATTTAATTGTGCTGATGAGAAAACTGTACATAGACAAGGAGGCTGTTGTTCGAACAGAACAAGAGGATATTGCATGATTTAAAGTCAGGAAAGGAGTGTATCAGGGTTGTATGTTTTCATCATACTTGTTCAATCTGTATGCTGAGCAAACAATCTGAGAAGCCAGAATATATGAAGAACACAGCATCAAGATTTGAGGAAGAGTCATTAACAACCTATGATTTGCAGACAACACAACATTGCTTGGTGAAAGTGAAGATGATTTGAAGCACTTGCTGATGAAGATTAAGGACTACAGTCTGCAGTATGGATTACACCTCAACATGAAAACAAAAATCCTCCCAACTGGACCAATAAGCATCATCATGATAAATGGAGAAATGATTGAAGCTGTAGAAGAGTTCATATTACTTGGTTCCACAATCAACACCAATGGAAAGCACCAGTCAAGGAATCAGACAATAGATGCACTGGGAAAATCTACTGCAAAAGACCTCTTTAAAGTGTTGAAGAGCAAAGATGTCTCTTTGAAGACTAAGGTGCACCTAACCCAAGACATGGTGTTTTCAATTGCTTCATATGCATGTGAAAGCTGGACAATGCATAAGGAAGACCGAAGAAGAGTTGATGCTTTTGAGCTGTGGTGTTAGCAAAGAATAAGGAAAGTACCATGGACTGCAAGAAGAATGAACAAATCTGTCCTGGAAGAATTGCAGCTGGAATGCTCCTTAGAAGTGAGAATGGCCAGACTTTGTCTCACTTGCTTTGGTCACATTGTCAGAAGGGACCACTCCCTGGAGGATATCATGCTTGGTAAAGTGTTGTTGTTGTTGTTGTTGTTGTTTGCCGTCGAGTCGGCCCCAACTTATAGCGACCCCTCCTTGGGTTTCCAAGGCAGTATCACTACAGAAGTAGGATTGCCCAACCTTCCTTCCGAGGAGTGGCTGGTGGGTTTGAACCGCCAGCCTTCTGGTGAGCAGTCAAGTGCCTTAGGCACTATGCTACCAGAGCTCCTATTAAAAGTAAAGTGTAGGGTCAGCAAAAAAGGGGAAGGACCTCACCGACTGACTGACACAGTGGTTGCAACAATGGACTCAGGTATAGCAAGGATTATGAGGGTGGTGTAGGATGGGGCAGTGTTTCATTCTGTTGTACATAGGGTCGCTATGAATTAAAGCCAACTTGATGGCACCTAACAACAATAAAAACAATATGTAATAGTTAATATTTAAGTTACATCATTGGATTTAAGTGAATGAATGGTATAGGGGACTTCTCTGTACTATCTTTGTAATTTGTGTCCATGTTACTTATGAAATAATTAAGTAACTTTGGCTTAAAAAAGGCACTTGTCTCTCTCTCTCTCTCTCTTTTTCTTATTTTATTGTGCATTGGGTGCGAATTTAGAGCAAAATTTGTTTTACATTCAAGTCTGTGTACAGTTGATTTCACAGCCTGATTACCATCCCCAACCCTAATAAACTCTCCTCTCCTCCTGTCCCTGTGACTACCCCCTCCCTGTGCCCTTCTTAACTATGCACTCCTGTCTGTCCAGGTTTCTTTCTATGTGAATGCTGCCCTTTTGATGCCCCATGACTGATTGCTCTAAAGGGTGTATCTCCCTTTCTGTATGCTGAGTAAGTGGGTGCATCCCCCCAGGGGTAGGTGTTCTGCATGGAGCCAATCCATGGGAGAGAGTTCAATTCTAGACCCAAAGGGTAGCTCAGGGCCATAGGCTTGGGGGTTCTGCCAGACTCTATCCAACCAGTTGTTATTGTTGTGTTGTTATGTGCCATCTAGTCATCTCCAACTCATAGCAACCCCTCCTTCGGTTTCCGAGGAAATATCTTTATGGAAGTAGATTGCCCAACCTTACTTCTGAGGAGTGGTTGTGGGTTTGAACCACCAACCTTCTGGTTAGCAGTCAAGTGCCTTAAGCACTATGCCACCAGAGCTCCCATCCAATCAGTAATTCTGGTCATTTTTGTGTTTTCAAATTTCATTCATTTCTCCTTCCACTCTATCCAGTTTTGATCCCTTTTGAGTGGTTGGCATTGGTAGCTGGACACTATCTAGTTATTCTGGTCTTGGGGTCCATCATAGCCTTGGACTAATTGTTCCAGATGCTTTTGATTTTCTTCACACTTCTTTGCTTCAGATGACAGGAGACCAATAGTTGTATCTTAGATGGCCACTCGAAAGCTTTTAAGATCCTAGTTGCTATTCACCAAAGTAAGTTGTGGAAGAAGATTTTTATGTACTATGTCATGCCAAGTGAGCTTGATGTCCCCTGATACTATGGTCCAGAGTCAGCAGGCCTGGTGATTCACTCTCCAAAGGTGTTTGGTTGTCTCTAAGAGGTTACTCCAACTCTGTCGTCTGTTGCTTCTATAATGTGTGTGGCTAATTTTGTAGCACAGGTGCATATGTGCATGTGTGCTATCTTCAGGTGGTGTAATGCCTAAGGCATTTGACTGCTAACCAGAAGGCTGGCAGTTCAAACCCACCAGCCACTCCTCAGAAGGAAGACTAGGTCATCTACTTCCAAAGAGATACCACCTCAGAAACCCAAGGAGGGGTCACTATGAGTCAGAATTGACTCTATGGCAGTGAGTTTAGTTGAGTTAAATCTATCCTTGGTCTAGGGTATATTCCTGTTTGCCAACCCCCACCTGATCTTCTCACTTGTCTATGCATTTATCTGTAGCCTGGTGTTTGGCGTTTAAGTCAGATTTTCTTTACTAAGAGCCTTTGCTGAATAATATGGGAAAATGGTGAAATCATTCTAAAATAACTTCTTTGACTTCCCATAGTTCTGTTAATCATGATGTAGAAAAGTTTCAGATGATCCTAATATATCAATAAGAATTAAATATTTGTAATTATATTTTTATCATATAGAGAGAACAGATTTCATACATGTATTTTCTAGCACTCTCAAGTACATGAGTGTAAGGGGCTTGTTAGTACATGTCCTTGAGTTCTTCATAGCATCTACTTCTATTCTGGTACTCAATAGATACTTTGTGCAAACAGTGACTCAATTTTTTTTCTTTTGTTGCATTATAGCAAATGGTCATTGATTTCTACTTGGGTAATGCTTTCCACTGATGAGTTTAGATTTCTTAGGTATTCTACAAATTTAAACATGCTGAATTCCATACCAGATAAAGGAGCTTCAGTAATATTTTTTGTATGCTGATATCTCAATCAAGTCAATAAATGGTTAATTTCCATATCAGCTATAGGAATGGATCATTAATACATGTGCATGGATTAAACTGTGTTTTTTAATTCCTGGCTACTGTTAAATAGTTGGTGATTCAATTCCACCAAATGGCTCCATGGGAGAAAACACCTATCTGTTTCCATAAAGATTTTGGCCAACAAAACCCTATGGGGCAGTTCTACTCTGTTATATGGAGTTACTACAAGTCAGAATGGAACAATAATAACTGTTCAAATTAGGATCTATTGTTATTAGTTGCTATCATGTCAGTTCTGACTTATGGCAACTATATGCATAACAGAAATTGCCTGCTCCTGCACCATCTTCATGATCTTTCGCATATTTGAGTCCATTGTTACAGCTATTGTGTCAATCTATCTCACTGAAGGTCTCCCTTATTTTCATTGGCCCCTCTACTTTACTCAACATGATTGGTCTTTCTTGATGATATGTCCAAAGCAAATGAGTCAAAGCCTTGTCATCTGTGCATCTAAGGAATATTCTGGTTGTATTTCTTCTAAGATTAATTTGTTATACTTCTTCTAGCATTCCATGGTATGTTCAATATTCCTCATCAACACCACAGTTTGAAAGCATTGATTCTTCTTCTTTCTTCCTTTTTCATTATCCAACCTTTGCATGCATATGAGGCAACTGAAGAGATCATGGCTTGGGTCAGATGCAACTTGGTCATAAAAGTGTTAGCTTTACTTTTTTAAACTTGAAAGAGGTCTTTTGCAGATTTTCCCAATACAATACAACATTTGATTTCTTTACTGCTACTTTCATGTATGGTGACTATTGATCCAAATAGAATGAAATATTTGACAACTTAAGTTTCTTCTCAACTTATCATGATGTTGCTTTATTGGTCCATTTGTGAGGATTTTAGTTTTCTTCATGTTCAGGTGTAATCCATACTTGAAGACTGTATAGTCTTTGGCTTTCATAAGTAAGTGCTTTAAGATGTCTTTATTTTTTAGCCAGTAAGGTATCCAAGGGCTTTATGGAGGTCAGAGTCCCTGGATGGCTGCTAATCAAAAGGTTGGATGGAGGTTTGAGTTCACACAGAGAAACCTTTTAAGAAAGGCCTGGTGATCTACTTGTGAAAAACCAGCCAATGAAAACTCTATGGAGTGCAGTTCTCTTTTGACACACATGGGTTACTATGAGTCAGAATTGATTTGAAAGCAACTAGTTATACAAGGGATATGTAGAAGTTTTCAGGTACACATATATTCATCAATTGCGCACTTGTGTTTTATGACTTCTTTTTTATTAACATCATTAGAATAAAAGAGTCTGAAATCACAGTTTGGACTTTGTTTTCCCTTCTGCTATTGGTTTTCTCATTTAGTGACAAATAAAACCTTAAACCCCCTTATATTGATCCCAAGAACTATTTTAAGTTAGGGTACTCAGAAAATTACCAAGTGTGGTGCTTATGTTTGTGTATCAACTTAGCTGGGCCTGGTTGAGTGGCTGGCAGCTGGTGGTAGTTATTCTCCATGATGAGATTGGCAATCAACTCCATGGTAGGATCTACCACAAGTAGCTGAGTAGCTGCTTTGGGTATGTGGTCTGCTTCCCGTATATGAGAAGCAGTTTTTGGAATGGTCTCTAGCTTATGACATGCTTGGATCCTGCATGTAGCTGTGTCATTATTCAGCAGCCTGCCATCCTCTGCCCACCTTGGGACTTACAATGGGCTTAAATTAATGGCCTGCCATGTGGTTTGGTAACATGGGGAATGTGCCTTTTTATTTGTCAACCTTGGGCTTGGCAGCCTCAGAAGCCAGCAGCTTAGTGAAGAAACGCCTGTAGCTCCAGTGGGCCGGCAGCAGGAAGCAGAGCTGAAGCCCAAGGCTGAGAGGCTTTCACCCAGCCCCTAGAGCCCGGCACTTTGAACTCAGACTTCTAGCCTCCCAAACTGTAAGAGAATAAACTCCTATTTGTTAAGGCCATCCTATTTGTGGTATATTCTTGTCAGAGCAGCACTAGGTAACCAGAACACCAAGAATGTGTTTATACATGAAGATAACAGCAAAGCAACTTATCTGCTTTGTACTTTTCAGCTTTATGATCTCAACAATCAATAGTGCCACTGATAATTGGTTTCTTGTTTGAATATCTAAAATTGAGATTTTTAATGCTCATACTCTGTTCTACTCTTCTCAGAATATTGGAATATTCATTGCCCCCTTGCAGATAGAACCGTATGAATCACCAACAGGTTGTAAAGAGAAGTGATACGTCACTTCCAGCCTGGATTATTTGCTGGTATTAGACACTCCAAGAGCTCTCCCTTCCTGTAATGATGAATGAAAGTACAAGTCAATATAGAAGTGCTGGGAATATTGAGCTAGCAGACAGCTGCCCTAGAATTACACCTGACAAATAAACCTCTGCCGAGCTGAGCCACTGTGATTTCACATTAGTTGTTAAAGCAACATGATCTGGCCTATCCACTGATATATTTCAATGAGCTGTGTATCAGTAAACTGAAGGAGGAAACTATTAATGATTACATCAGGATAACAGTCATAAACTGGGAATGTCCTGAGCAAATTAGGATGTATGATCACCTTAACTATGTGGTAAATAAAATTAGAGGTGTTGACGATGTATGGCTACTAGACAGCTCTCCAAGAATGTTCTTTAATGGCGTACTGAAATATAGTTAAAACCTCAACAGATTTTGCAAGTTTCAGATCATAAAGTATCATAACCTGATCATAAAGTATACAAATTTCAATTTAAAAATTTAGATAAATTTAGAATATCCTTTTATTTGTATAGTAAAATTAATTTTGACCCTGAGCTCATAGTCTGAACAGATGAAAAACTTTGAGTTACAATTTCAGGTCTCCTATTTCTAGAATGATGAAACATTTCTGTGGTCTTACATATTGTCAAATTATTGGAGAAGCTCTACCAGTCATAAGTTAACGGTTTAACATGGTTATTGCTGAGAAGCCCATTGTCCCAGCTGGCACCAACTCTTTAGTAACTAGCTTTGTAGATTCCATTCTACATTACGGGAAGAGAAAGTGTGGTGAATCTGGCAACTCCAAGCCTCAAAATCCAGCCCTTCTGACTATAGTTACAGGGGACATCAAGCTCAGTTGACATAACATACTGCATAAAACATTGTTCCTCATCCTACTTTGACAAATAGTGACTGGAATCTTAAAAGCTTGCAAGCAGCCATCTAGATGCAACGATGGGTTGCTCCTTGTCCAGAGCAAAGAAGAATGCAGAAAAGAAAAGATTCATGGAAACATTTAGTCCAAGTGACTGGTACACCATGTGACCCTCAGCCTATACAACTATGAGACCAGAAGAACTAGATGGCCCCCAGCTACCACTATCAACCACTTGGAGGGGGATTTATGTAGGATATCCTGGATAGAGTGGGAAAACAACGTGGAATGAAACTCAAAATCATTTGGAAAAAACAAAAAAGGGGGACCAGGTTTGCTAGTCTGATGGGGCCTGAGGGAACCACTGGGACTGTGGCCCCTAGTTGCCCATCAGGTCTGGAGTTGAGCCCACTCCTGTGGCTTCCAGGGAATAAGGTGAACATTTACACTAGATGGATGCACTCCTTGGAGAGAGCGGTCATGGGAGAGTAGAAGGGCTGTATGTGCAGGAGGAGACAGCTCAGAGGCAGGAATGCATGGAGGGAGGGACAGAGGGAGGAGGTGGCTGTGGGGAGGAGTTGAGAGGGGAGCTGTTGCATTGTGGTAGATTACAGTCGATGTCATGAGACAAAATGTATGTGAGCTGCTATATGGAAAGTGAATTTCCTCTGTAAACTTTCACCCAAATAACAATAATAAAAAAAAAAAAAAAAAATCCAGCCCTTCTGCTTATACTGTTCTGCAATTTTATCTGGGGATCTTTTTCACCTGCTTGAGCATTGCTTGGTAAATAAATTTTTGTGTTGTTTTGCTGGTCATTGGACCCAGAATTCTCTTCCATTCTCAGGGCTTGAGGATAGTGTAAGTGTTATTGTTGTGCAGGCAAAGACTACTTTCTGTACTGATTAAAACTTACCTATCTGCTAAAAATGAATTAAGGGGAAAAGAAAACATGTAGAAGAAATACATAAACTAGATGTATTTCACCCCTCAACTCTTTATTTAGAAACTGAGGGATGCTAATAAAACAAAATGTTCTCTTGTCTAAAACAATCTAACTATAGCTTACTACTGAGGGAAAAAATTCCCTAAATATAATACAGCATCACTATTTAATTCCTTTGTAAGAATTTTCCATTGAGCTGTTACTACTTGTATAAATAAAAATACTTCTGGAGGGAATTCAAGCTGGTTTCATATACAAAGCATCTTGGCATGAATTCTTTATCAAATTATTTTTCTAACATGGTATAGCACTCATCCTGACTACAGAGGGACACATGGTAAGTGAGTACAGGAAAAGTTGGGTCACAGGAAAATGCACATGGGGAGGCAGGAATGAAACTGTAGAGAGAACACCCATACAGCCACAGATAGCATGGGGACACCATGCACTGAGGTTACGAAGAAGAAAGAAGGATAGCTGCAATACATTCTGCTCATACGACACACTGATTTATAGCTAATCCTGGCAGAAGGGGTACTGAAGCAGAGTGATCCAACCACTTGTGCTTTTTGGCTGGTGTTTATCAGTTAGCCATGACCTTTAAATTGTGCAACACTGAATACTCTTCCAGAGGGTTTGGTGTAGACCACACTCTGTAAATCTCTCCTTGGAAGGACAGAGAGTATCAATCACATTCTGATCTGGCATTTTTGCTACAAGGAATGGTGTTATTTATGCTAAAGTTTGGTTTTAGGATTTTTCATTTAAAAGTCCCTGTTTTGCCCTAATAATGGATTTTTTGGGCCAACACCTGTTTTAAATATTATTTTTTAAAGAAATTATTCCACTTAGTGGGATTTTTTAAAACATTCTGCTTGAAGACCAGTTGGTTCTGGTCAATTCTTTCTAAGTATTGTGTTCAAAATTGTCAACATATTTAGAGCAGGAAGAATCTTAAATATCTGTTATCACTTCAGTGCCTAGGCTCATTACTGTGGTTCAGTATCTGATCAACAAAGATAGGTTTATTGACCAAGGAATTTATCATATTCACTTCAGAATTCAAATGCCATCACTTTTTGGTTTTTAATGTAATCAAAATAAGTTCATTTATATTATAAAATACTAAGGTAAACTCTCAAATGACTAAACTTCACAATGATAATTATGTAAAGTATAATTTTTAGTTCTAATATAGGCACTCTTAAGGAATTTGACTGCTAACCAGAAGGCTGGTGGTTCAAACTCACCAGCCACTCCTCAGAAAGAAGATTGGGCAATCTACTTTCCTAGAGATATTGCCTCAGAAACCCAGGAGGGGCTGCTATGAATCCAATCTACTCAACAGCAGTGAATTTGGTTTTTGAATACAGGTACTGGAATCAATTACACATTAAAAAGAAGAAGAAGAAGAACACTTAATTTTAGCTACTCAAACCAAAAAATCAAACTCACTGCCATGAAGTCGGGTCCGACTCATAGCTACCGTTCCTTGGGTTTCCAAGGCTGTATCACTACAGAAGTTGGTTGCTCAATCTTCCTTCCGAGGAGTGGCTGGTGGGTTTGAACTGCCAGCCTTCAGGTTAGCAGACAAATGCCTTACGGACTATACCACCAGAGCTATTCGTTGGCATCAAATTTACTGACCACCAAAATCTGGTTGCAGTTTATATTTTTAGGTTTAGCTCTGTGGTAGTTGGGTTTGTGTGTCACCTTGGCTGGGCCTGGTTGAGGGGCTGGGAAGCTGATAGTAGTTAATCCCTATGAGGAGACTGACAATCAACTCCATGGTGGGATCTACCACAAACAGCTGGGTAGCTGACTTTGGGTATGTGGTCTGCTTCCTGTATATAAGGAGAAGCCTTTGGGAATGGTCTCTAGCCTTTGGCATGCTTGGACCCTGCATGTAACTGTGTCACTATTCAGCAGCCTGCCATGCTCTTCTAACCTTGAGACTTCCAAGAGACTTGAATTAATGGCCTGCTGTGTGGTTTGGTAACATCGGGACTGTGCCTTTTTATTTGTCAACCTTGGGCATCTCAGCCTCAGCAGCTAGCAGCTGAGTGAAGAAAAGCCTCCAGCTTCAGTGGGCTGGGAGCAGGAGGCAGAACTGGACCCCAAGGTTGAGGGGCTTTCACCCAGCCCCTAGAGCCTGGCACTTTGAACTTGGACTTAAAGCCTCCAAATTGTAAAAATAAACTCCTGTTTGTTAAGGCCATCCCATTTGTGGTATATTCTTGTCAGAGCCGCACTGTTGTTGTTGTTGTTGTTATGTGCTGTCGAGTCGGCCCCGACTCATAGCATAGCGACCCCTCCTTGGGTTTCCGAGGCAGTATCACTACGGAAATAGGATTGCCCAACCTTCCTTTAGAGGAGTGGCTGGTGGGTTTGAACCACCAGCCGTCTGGTTAGCAGGCAAGTGTCTTAGCCACTATGCTACCAGAGCTCCTGAGAGCTGCACTAGGTAACCTGAACAAGCTCCTGTTACCCTTTTTGCATCCAATATTCTATCTAAATCATATAATCCTTACTCTTTGAAAATGCACCATGAATCATATCTATTCCAGTGTTATTCTTTATGATATTCTTTATCCCTAAAATTTTTGCAATTCAAAAATTTGTCTCAATTTCAAATCCTGACTCAAATTTAACTTCTGCCATGAATTTCTTGGTTAGAAGCGATAACATTTGTAAGTTTTTCATTATGTATAGGACACTTACTTCCTTACATTATCTAAATAAAAGTTTATTTAAAAAGGAACTGATTTGTGTGAAAATCTCAGAATCCTACTATTTTGTCCTCAACTACAAGGGTATAACAAATTCCCATTGCTTAACTTCTGTGTTCTGATACCAGCTGCCCACATAGAACTTCTTTTTCTGACCATAGCCCCCCATAGCTAGATAAGATCTCACAAGTGAGAAGGACACTGTTCTTCAGACTAAATGCCAGCCACAAGTTTGGGAGTCTAC
The DNA here is from genome assembly GCF_000298275.1 of Orycteropus afer afer. Lineage (NCBI taxonomy): Eukaryota > Metazoa > Chordata > Mammalia > Tubulidentata > Orycteropodidae > Orycteropus > Orycteropus afer. Next base: position 1,441,701 of record NW_006922130.1, read on the forward strand.
ATGACACCCAAACCTACTGGCTTAAATTCAGAATTTCTTTCTACTCTTTCAGAACACCAGCCTCAAGCTTGGGGCTCTCCTGAGCTCCCTCATTTGTGATCTGTTGGCTTCTACTACTCCCTCAGGTTCAGTAATTTGCTGGAAGAACTCACAGAACTCAAGGAAAGTGCCATACTTAAAATTACGTATTTGCTATGGCAAATGAAGCAAATTAGGATCTGCACAAAAGAGATGCACAGTCGGAGATCTGGGAGGGTTCCCAACATGAAGTTTTAATGTCCCAAAAAGGACATACTATCACCCCATGCATATTGATGTCTTTCACCAACCAGGAAGCCTACTGAGTTTCTGTGTCCTTATCCTTTATTTGGGTCACATTGCGTGGGACCATTGATTGAACCATTTCTCTCTCCACCCCAGCTGATATCAGGCCATATATGGTTTTTCTGCCTTGGCCAGCCCTCAGTCTTTAGCACAAAACGTCAGGTGTGGTTTAGGTAACAAAGGCATCTCAATTACACAGAAAATTACAAGGGTTTAGAGTTATCTCTAAGAAACCAGAGACAAAGGACAAATTACTTGAGGTAAAATGATTCTTTAACCAACAAGAACCAAATCATATATTGTTATGTATCTTTAGCACCTAGCATAGAGTCTCAGGAAATGTTCTTTAAATTTTTAATAGATTCTTCAAAAATTATTTTCACATTTTAGTTAGATATAAATTTCAAAGTAGTCTTATTTATAGTTTTTATACTTCTAGTTTACAAGCAGAATTTTTATTGGTACAAAGATAATTATATAGATTAAAAATCATATTATAGTAATTTGTGTGTGTGTGTGATTTGGGTGAAGATTTACAGAGCAAATTCACTTTCCATACAGCAGTTCACATACACTTAGTATCATGACATTGATGACAAGTTTACCACAATACAATAGCTCCCCTTTCACTTCCTCCCCATAGTTACCTCTTCCCAGTGTCCATCTCTCCATGGAATCCTGCCCCTTGAGCTGTCTCCCTGTGCATAAGCAGCTCTTCTTTCTCCCACGATTGTTCTCTCCAAGGAGTGTATCTACCTCAGGTAAATGTTCAACTCATATGCCTGTCTTTTGTTTGGCTGGAAACCATGGGAGTGTGTTCAATTCCAGACGCGAAGGGCAGCTAGGGGCCATAGTCTCAGTGGTTCCACCAGGCTCTATC
>NW_006922130.1:1444794-1446306 GCF_000298275.1 Orycteropus afer afer
TGATTAATCTCTTTCCAAAGAAGTATTCAGGTATTTGTCTTCAATATCATTAATTCTGTCCTCCATTGCATCAATTCTACTCCTTTGCCTAAAAATCATATAGTAATTTTAATTTCAAAGTTCCTAAATGCATACTTTCTTTACTGCAGACAGTAAATTAGAAATGCTTATTTTCCTGAAGGAAATTAATTTTGTTAATTTTATATTTTTCTTTTCATTGGAAGGATTTCCAGTATCCTATCAATATTATAAAAGGAACTCTGGTAGCATAGTGGGCAAGGCATTTGGCTGCTAAACAGAAGATCAGTGGTTCAAACCCACCAGCTGCTTCACAGGAGGAAGATGAGGCAATTGACACCCGTAAAGATTTACCACCTTGGAAACCCAATGGGGGTTGCTATGAGTTGGGATCAACTCAATGGCAGTAGGTTGTTGTTGTTGTTATTTCCCGTCAAGTCGAACCCAACTCATAGCAACCCCTCCTTGAGTTTCTGAGGCAGTATCACTATGGAAGTAGATTGCCCAACCTTCCTTCAGAGGAGTGGCTGGTGGTAGTTCTACCAGCCTTCTGATTAGTGGTCAAGTGCATTTGGCACTATACTACCAGAGCTCCTAGCAGTAGGTTAGTTGTTTGTTTTTCTAATCACTATTAATCTACTTTAATTGCAAAATAACAATTAATATTCAATTTTTCTGTACAACATAAAGATCTAACAAAATGACTTAAACCAAAACACCAAACTCACTGACACAAGTCGATTCCAACTCATAGATATCCCCTTTGGGTTTCTGAGGAGGTAAACCTTTACGGAAGTAGATTGCCCAGTCTTCTTCCTTCCATGGAGTAGCTAGTGGGTTTGAACTTCCAATTTTCTGGTTAGCAGTCAAATGCATTAGGCATTATGACACCAGAGCTCCAATGACTTTTAAGGTAATGTTCAATTCTTAAATTCATTATCCTCATATTCTACGGGAGCTCTGGTGGTGTAGTGCCTAAGGCATTTGACTGCTAACCAGAAGACTGGCAGTTCAAACTCACCAGCGACTCCCCAGAAAGAAGACTGGGCAATCTACTTCCATAGAGATACCACCTCCAAAACCCATGGAGGAGTCTCTATGAGTCAGAATCGAATCGAATTCCATGGCAGTGAATTTGGTTTGGTCTTGGTTTAGTATTCTATACTTCCATCTTGTTTTACATATTCACTCACTGCTGTCAAGTCAGATCCGACACATAGAGACCCCTCTTGTGTTTCACCTCTAAGTCTTTGATCCATCTGGAGTTCGTTTTTGTGCATGGTGTGAAGTACAGATCTTGTTTCATTTTTCTGCAAATAGATCTCCAGTTTTGCCAGCACCATTTATTGAACAAACATTCTCTTCCCCATTTAATGGATTTTGACCCTTTGTCAAAGATCAGCTGACCATAGGTCGATGGATCTATTTCTGGGTTCTCAATTCTATACCATTGGTTTATGTATCTATCCTTAAACCAATACCAGGCAGTTTTGA
>NW_006922130.1:1459016-1459720 GCF_000298275.1 Orycteropus afer afer
ATTACCAAATATTTTTTCCCAATCTGTAGGTTCTCGTTTGATTCTTTTGGAGAAGTCTTTGGATCTTTCTTCTTTTTTATGTGTGCAGTTATTGGTACAAATTGGCCTCTGATCACTGCTTTTGCTGTGTCCCAAAGATTTTGGTATTTTGTGTTTTCATTCTCATTTGGTTCAAGGAACTTGTGAGTTTCAATTTTGATTTCTTCTCTTACCCAGTCTTTCTTACGGAGGGTGTTGTTCAGTTTCCATATGATTACCCTTTTTTCCATTGATCTTTCTATTTTTGATTACTAATTTGATAGCATTATGAGCTGAGAAGATGGTTTTCAGTATTTCAATTGTTTTTAAATTTATTAAGGCTTTCTTTATGGCCTAACATATGGTCTATCATGGAAAATGTTACATGTGCACTGGAAAAGAATTTAAATTGTGCTGCAATTAGGTGAAGTGCTCTGTAGATGTCTATAAGGTCAAGTTGGTAGATTGTATCTCTGTTGCGTTTCTTTCCAGTTCTATCTTTCATTGAAATTGATGTTTTAAAGTCTCCCACTATGACTGTGAATTTATCTATTTGGCTTTTCAACTTTTTAAAAGTCTGATTTATGTTCTTCGAGGCTCTTTTATTGGGTCAATAGATATTTATTATGGTTATATATTCTTGTTCAATTGACCTTTAATCATTATATAATGTCCTTCCTTGTCTC
>NW_006922130.1:1460205-1474041 GCF_000298275.1 Orycteropus afer afer
TTGTGCTTGTCCTTTATTTCATTGTGATATGATGGTTTATCATTTTTCTTTGTTACCCTGTATTTGTAATTTTCTCCCCAAGTTTTGAACAGTCCATTCTATCTTGCAACTCTCTTGACTTCCTCACCATTTAGAAGTTCTATAACTACACAGTATTTTCCCTCTTTTTGGTTTGTAGTTGTCCCCACTTGCCAGTTGAAGTCTCTGTTTCCCTGTTTACAATCTTGTAAGTTTATTTTAATTTGGCTATGTCCATAGCTGTGGTTTCTGGGTTACGTCATGTTGTGTATTAATGGTTGGTTGTTATTTGCTATTTTTGGTTCTGTATTCAAAGGACTGCCTTGATTATCTCTTGTAAAGTTGGTGTAGTTTCAACAAATTCCCTTAGTTTCTGCTTATCTGGACATCTCCTAATTTCACTATCATATTTGAGGGACAATTTTGCCAGGTATATAATTCTTGGTTGAAAATTTTTCTCTTTCAGGGTTTTATAAACCATCCCATGGAAGGAAGATGGGGAAATCTACTTCGTAGTGATACTGCCTCGGAAACCCAACGAGGGTTTGCTATGAGTCGGGTCCGACTTGACGGCACATAACAACAACAACAACAAATTGTCTTCTCACTTCCATGGTTTCTGCTGAGAAATCAGAGTTTATTCTTACTGGTTGTCCTTTATATGTCAGTTTTTGTTTTTCCTGTGCTGCTTTCAGGATTCTGTCTTTGTCTTTGTTTTTGATGAGTTTGATGATTATGTGTCTTGGTGATTTTCTTTTGGGGTCTATCTTGTTTGGGGTTCGTTGGACTCCTTGAATGGATATATTCTTATCTTTCATCATACCAGGAAAATTCTCTTCCAACAAATCTTGGAAAATTTTTTGAGTGGTTTTATTTTTCTCTTCTTGTTCTGGAATTCCAATGACACATAGGTTATTCCTTTTGATGGTATCCCACATGAACTTTAGGCTTTCTTCACTTTGTTGTGATCTTTTTTTTCTGATTGGTCCCTTTCCAAAGAAGTATTCAGGTATTTGTCTTCAATCTCCCTAATTCTGTGTTCTATTGCATCGATTCTACTCCTTTGCCCTTCCAAAGTGTTACGTATTTCTGACAATTTAGTATTAATCTTCTGGATTACTATCTGTATATTTTGAACCATTTCTAACTTTTCATTGATTTTGTCATTTTGTTCTTGTATTTTCTTCCAAAATTCTTCTAAGGTTTTGTCTGTGTTTTCCTTGGTTTGTCTCTCAATCCTTTGAAGATACCTAAATATAAATTGTTTGAATTCCTTATCAGAGAGTTCTAATGCTGCTTCTTCCTCAGAGATGTGTTCTGGGTCTGTATCCTGTTCCCTTATTTCTACTACTTTATCTGCTTCTTTGTGTGGACTGTGATGATCTATTGTCTCCGAGATATTGTGGTGTTATTGTAGTTAGAACTCTGACTGCTTGTGAAGAACAGCTAAAGGTGATTCAGGCACTTTTTGGTGGTTGTTTATCATTGGCCTGTTGGTTGAGATGGAAGTGGTAGCTCTCACTCAGTAAGTGAAGCTGCAGGAGGTGTGAGTGTAGTTGTGTCATATGGGGACTGTTGCTGTCTTCCACTCAGTTAGACAAAAATAACAATTGAATAACCATCAACAAGTAAAAGCACATGTAGAAAATGCACACCATGTAATCACATAGAACAGTAATCAAATAAAGAAAAAAGGGAAAAAGAAAAAAAAATACCACAATATCTGTGGAGAGGGCAGTAAGATAAAAAAAATATTAGAGGAGAATAATAAAGGAAAAATATAAAAAGAAAAACAAGGAATGGGGTTAACCATGAGAAAGAAAAAAAAAATGGAACTAGGAACAGGGAAAATTAAAAAAAGCTGAAAATTAGAACCTGGGAGGGAAAAAATAAAGAATAATAGTAAAAAGGACAAAAGTAATAATAATAGTAGTAGTTTTAAAACAGAGAAAAACAAACAAACTAAAAAACAGAAAAAAAAGGGGGGGGCAGGGGGGGGCAGTGCACCCAGGCTCCATCCAAGCTTGCAGACTGGGATTGAATTCTTGCTGGCCTAGAAGGTGGGTGGGAGTGAGGGATGGCCACACCTCCATTCAACAAGAGGGAATGGGGTATAAGAATAACAAGGCAAATGTCACACCTTTCCAGTCATCTCTCTCCAGAATGTCCTTGGGGTTCCTGGCAAGTGGAGCCTATTCTTAAGTCCCTGGAATCTGGGAGTACACTGTTGCTTTAAATATCCAAAATGGTCAAACTGCCTGTAAACATTCCAAATGGCTGCGCCCTCCCGACAGACAGAAATCTACAGCTCAGCCCACCTTCCTCTTCGCTGCTTCCCCTTTTACTGCCCAGCTACCAGAGCAGTCTTCTGTGCAGTCCCTGGCTAGCAGGGCTGATTTTTAGGCTAATCCTTAGGTCCTACCAGCACTCAGCAATATCCAAGCTGTCTGTGCTGTCAGGATCACTGCCAGACCGCAACTCCGTATGTCTCCTTTCTTGGTGTTTTCATGCAAATTCTGCTAGTTGGAGTTTATTCCATTTCTATATCCTTCCCTTCAAGGCTCAGGGGTCCAGCATTATCTTCTGTATCTGTGTTAATTGGTTTCCCTTCTCTTTGTTGAAGAGGGTCTGTGCAGTCTTTCTGCCTATTCTGACATCTTACCTGAACTTCCTCTGACTACACCTCTTCCAGGACAGATTTGTTCGTTCTTCTAGCAGTCCATGGTACTTTGAGTATTCTTCACCAACACCACAACTCAATAGCAAGGGTTAAGGTCCACTAAATCAACAGTGGTACAAAATTTCCAGTCATTTTCCAAAGTGGAAATGGTTGTTTACATAGTCTTTTAGGTCATATGCCCAAACACATATGGCATCTTTTTCATCCACATTATGTGGTGTTCTGTAGATTCTACATTGTTCTTTAGTGTTGCATAGTATTCCATTTTGTGTATGTATCACAATTTGGATTTTCATTCTTCTGTTGATGGACACCTTGGTTTTTTCCATCTCTGCAATTGTGAACAGTGCTACAATGAATATGTGTGTGCATATATCTCTTCTTGTTCTGGCTCTCACTTCTTTAGAAATATATATCTAGTAATGGCATTGTTAGATCAAATGGTATTTCTAATCCCAACTTTTTAAGGAAGCATCACATAAATTTCCATCATGGTTGTAGTATTTTACTCTCCCAGCAGTAGTGTATGAGAGTCCCAATATCTCCACACCCTCATCAGCATTTGTTATTTTCTGTGTTGTTGAACTTTGCTGAGGTAAGATGGTATCTCATTGTTTAGATTTACATTTCTCTGTTGTTGTTGTTATGTGCCGTCAATATTTCTCCAAGTGTTAGTTGTCAGCCTGAATATTTTCTTTGTTGAAGAATCTATTCATATCTTTTGCCCATTTTTAATTGGATTGTCATTTTGACATTGAGGTGTTGGTTGCTGTTGTTATGTGCCGTGAAGTCAGACCTGACTCATAGCAACCCCTCCTTGGGTTTCCAAGTCAATATCACTAAGGAAGTAGATTGTTCAACCTTTCTTCTGAGGAGTGGCTGGCGGGTTGAACTGCCAGCCTTCTGGTTAGTAGTCAAGTGCCTTAGTGACCAATTTTCTATAAATTTTAGAGATAAACCACTTGCTAGATATGTCATTGTCAAATATTTTTTCCAATCTGTATGTTCTCTTTTCACTCTTGGAGAAGTCTTTTGATGCACATAAGAATTTAATTTTAAGAAGGTTCCAATCATCTAGTTTATCTTCTGCTGTTTGTGTATTTTTGTGCTTGTGCTTCCTAGTCCATTTATGCCATGAATCAGGGCCCTAAATTTGCCTCTGTTTTTTCTTTGATTAACTTTATAGTTTTAGGTTTCACATTTAAGTCTTTGGTCCATCTGGAGTTAGTTTTTGTGGTATAGATCTTGTTTCATTTTTCTGCAAATGGATAACCAATTTTGCCAGTACCATTTGTTAAAGGGAATATCTCTTTCCTATTTAATGGATTTTGGCCCTTTGTCAAAGAGCAGATGCCTATGAGTTGCTGGATCTGTTTCTGGATTCTCAATTTTATTCCACTGGTCTTTCTGTCTGCTGTTGTACCAATACCTGGCTATTTTGACTACTGTGGCTGTAAGGTAGGTTTTGAGATCCAGGAATGTGAGACCTTCTACTTTTTTCTTCCTCAATAATGCTTTGCTTATCCAAGGTTTCTTTCCTTGCCATATAAAATTAGGGGTTGGTTTTTCCATATCCATAAAGAATATTGATGGAATCTGGATTGGGATTGCATTGAATACATAGATTGTTTTGGGTAGTATTGACATTTTCACAATGTTCAATCTTCCTGTCCATGAGCATGGTATGTTCTTCCATTTATGTAGATCTCTTATGGTTTGTTGAGGTACCATTTTATAGTTTTCTTTGTATAGTCTTTTGTATCCCTAGAAGATTTATCCCCAAGTATTTTATTTATGCATTTTTTGGTAGCTATTGTAAATGGTGTTGATTTCCTTTACAACAATCTTTTTGCTGGTGTAGAAGAATCCAACTGATTTTTGTAGTTTGATCTTGTATCCTGCCACTATGCTAAATCTTTCAGTAAGTTCCTGTAGTTTTCTTGCTCAGTCTCTTGAGTTTTCTTGGATAGGATCATATTATCTGCAAATAGAGATAGTTTTACTTCTTCCTTACCAATTTAGATGGATTTTATTTCCCTTTCTTGACTTATTGCCCTGGCTAAGACTTCTGATGCAATGTCGAATAGAAGTAGTGGAAGAGGGCATCCTTGACTGGTCCCTGTTCACAAGGGGAATGGTTTCAGTCTCTTTCCGTTGAGAATAATGTTGGCTGTTGGTTTTGTATATATGCCCTTTATTATTTTGATAAATCTCCCTTCTGTTTCTATTTTTATCAGGAATGGGTGTTGAATTTATCAAATGTCTTCTGTGCATCAATTGATATGATTTATTTTCCTTTATTTTACTTATGTGATGGATTACTTTGTTTTTCTAATGTTGAAACATCCTTGCATAACTGGTATGAACTCCACTTGGTCATGATGTATTATTTTTTTGACATGTTGTTGGAATCTGTTGTGCCTAAGACATTTGACTGCTAACCAGAAGGCTGGCGGTTCGAACCCACCAGCCACTCTTTGGGCAATCTACTTCCATAGTGATCCTTCCTCGGCAACCCAAAGAGGAGTCGCTATGAGTCAGGGCCGACTCAACGGCACATAACAACAACAATAACAACAAAGGATTTTGTTGAAGATTTTTGCATCTGTATTCATGAGGTATATTGGTGTGTAGTTTTCCTTTTTAGTGATGTCTTTGCCTGGTTTTTGGATCAAGGTTATGCTTGCTTCATAAAATGAATTTGGGAGGATTCCATTCTTTTCTATGTTCTGGAATTGTTTGAGTCAGATTGGTGTCAATTCTTCTCTGAACATTTGGTAGAATTCTCCAGTGAAGCCATCTGGGTGAGGACTTTTTAATTGGTAATCTTTTTTCCACCTGATCAATTTCTTCTTTTGTTATGGGTCTGTTCAAATTATCTACCTTAGTTTGTGTTAGTTTAGGTAAGTAGTATATTTCTAGTAATCTTTCCACTTCTAGGTTTTCAAGTTTGTTGGACCACAGTCCTTCATAGTATTCTGATATTCTTTTTATTTCAGTTGGTTCTGTCATGATGTCACCCAATTCATTTCTTATTTGTGTTAGCTGTATTTTCTCTCTCTTTTTTCCTTTGTTTAAATTTGCCACTGTTTGTCAATTTTATTAATCTTTTCAAAGAACCAATTTCTAGTGTTGTTGATTTTTTTTATTGTCTGTTTTCTGTTTCATTTATTTCTGCTTGAATTTTTATTATTTCTTTTCTTCTGGTGACTGTAGGTTTTTTTTTTTTTCTGCTCTTTTTCTAACTGTTTGAGATGTTGGGTTAAGGTGTTGATTTTGGTTCTTCCTTCTTTTTTGATGTATGCATTTATTGCTACAAATTGCCCTCCAATCACTGCTTTTTTGTGTCCCAAATATTCTGGTATATTGCATTTTCATTTTCATTTCATTCAAGGAATTTTTTAATGTCATTTTTTTTCTTCTCTTTTCCTGTCATTGTGGTGTTATTTTGCTTTCATTTTTTTTTCTGTTGATCTTATTGTTGATATCTAATTTTATAGCATTATGATCTGAGATAGATGCTTTGCAGGTATTTCAATGTTTTTAAATTTATTGAGGCTTGCTTTGTGCTTTAACATATGGTCTAACTTATAGAATGTTCTATGTGTGCTGGAAAAGAATGCATATCATGCTGTTGTTGGGTGAAGTGCTCAGTAGATGTCCATAATGTCAAGTTGGTGGATTGTATTGTTTAATTCTTCTGTGTCCTTGTTAAGTTTCTTTCCAATTGTTCTGTCTTCCCTTGAAAGTGGTGTATTAAAGTCTCCTGCTATTACTGTGGAATTGATATTTTTCTTTTTAATTCTGTTAAAGCCTGATTTATGTATTTTGGGGCTCTTTCATTGGGTACATAAGTATTTATCCTTCTTATGGCCTCTTGCTCATTTGATCCTTTAATCATTATATAATGTCCTTCCGTGTCTCTTATGATTGTTTTTGTCTTAAAGTCAATTTTAGGAGAAATTAATATTGCCACTCCTGCTCTTTTCTGATTGCCATTTGCTTGATATATCTTTTATCCAACTTTTGATTTTTAGTCTATATGGTGGTTAAGTTTGTGTGTCAACTTGGCTGAGCCTGGTTGAGTGGCAGGACAACTGGTGGTATTTATTCCCCATGATGAAACTGGTAATCAACTCCGTGGAGGGATCTACCACAAGCATCTGAGTAGCTGCTTTAGGGATGGGTTTGTTTCCTGGATATAAGTAGCAGCTTTGTGAATGGTCTTTAGCTTATGGCATGCTTGAGCCCTGCATGTAGCCTTGTTCAGCAGCCTTCCATGCACTCCCTCTTGGGCATGGCAGCCACGCCCCCTCACTCTTGGGCAGTGGCTATGGCTCCATCTCACTAGCACACATGAATGAGCAGCCCCACACTCCAGAACCAAGTTGGTGAAGGCCTGACTCTCTTTGAAACCTAGGGAGCTGTGGTGGTTCTACCCCCTAAGGCCATGGTCCTACTTTTTAGGCTGAGGCAGCTCAGGTTCCATTTCTTTGGTCTCTCCACTTGTGCTGATTAATGCCAAAGGCAACTCACTCTGCTGGAAATCTTCCTGCCCTGAAAACACTCAGCTTTCTTGCTCTGTGGGCCAGCCAATCTGCTACTCCATTTTATGCCACTCTTCTTTACCAATTAATGCCCGAAGGCAACCTACTCCACCAGGAAGTCATCTACCCAATGGCACCCAGCTTTCTCCCCCATAGGCTGGTAAGCCTGTTGCTGTTTAATGCTGGTCTCTGGGCTCTGCTACTGCTGAGTCTCATGCTGGTCTCTCTGCCGGTATCTCTCTGCCAGTCTCTTGGCTCTGCTCCTGCTGTCTTTCGTGCCATATGCCAGGGTCTTTCTGCTAGGGTTTCAGGTCAAGGACGCACTCCACTCTTGTTTCCACATTTTAGGTATCTGTCAGAGCAGCACCCCACTCTGTTCTGGTTACCTAGTGCCACTCTGACAAGAATATACTACCAATGAAATCACCTTAACAAACAGGAGTTTATTCTCTTACAATTTGGAGACATTAAGTCCAAGTGCAAAGTGCCAGGCTCTAGGGGCTGGGTGAAAGCCCCTTAGCCTTGGGCTTCAGCTCTGCCTCCAGCTCCTGGCCCACTGAAGCTAGAAGCTTTTCTTCACTCAGACAGCTGCTGCCTGCTGAGGCTGACAAGCCCAAGGTTGACAAGTAAAAAGGCTGTCCCGATGTTACCAAACCACATGGCAGGCCATTAAATCAAGTCCATTGTAAGTCCCCAAGTTGGAAGAGCATGGCAGTCTGCTGAACAATGACATGGCTACATGCAGGGTCCAAGCATGCCATAAGGTAGAGACTATCCCCAAGGCTTCTCCTCATATACTGGAAGCAGACCACATCCCAAAGGTAGCTACTCAGTTGCTTGTGGTAGAACCCACCATGTAGTTGATTTCCAGTCTCATCATGGGGAATAACCAGCTGCCCAGCCAGTCAACCAGGCCCAGCCAAGTTGACATGCAAACTGGACTACCACACTCATCATCTGTATCTATATCTATATATCTATATCTATATCAACTGTATCTCTATCCATAGCTATATCTATCTATGTTGTTGTTGTTGTTGTTATGTGCCCTCAAGTTGGACTCGACTCATAGTGACCCCTCCTTGGGTTTCCAAGGCAGTATCACTATAGAAGCAGATTGCCCCATCTTCCTTCCGAGGAGTGGCTCGTGGGTTTGAACTGCCAGCCTTCTGGTTAGCAGTCAAGTGCCTTAGGCACTATGCTACCAGAGCTCCCATATCTATCTATATTTATATCTATATCATCACATTGTCTTCTTACTTGCATGGCTTCTGCCAAGAAATCTGAACTTAGTCTTAATGGTTGCCTTTTGTAGGTGACTTTTTGTTTTTCCTGTGCTGCTTTCAGGATTCTTTGTTTGTCTTTTTTTTTTTGGTGAGTTTGATTATGATACATCTTGGTGAGTTTTCTTTTGGGGTCTGTCCTGTTTTGGGTTTGTTGAACTTGTTGAATAGATATATTCTCATCTTTCATCATATCAGAAAAATTATCTTTCAACAAATTGTGACAATTCTCTCTGTGGTTTTATTTGTCTCTTCCTGTTCTGGAATTTCAATTACACATAAGGTATTCCTCTTTATGGTATCCCACAAGAATCTTAGACTTTCCTTATTTTGTTTCCATCCTTTTTCTGATTGATCCCTTAACAAAGTAGAATTTTACTAATTCTGTCTTCCATTGATTTGATTCTACTTCTTTGTCCCTTCTATGTGTTATCTATTTCTGAAATTTTACTATCAAACTTCTGGATTTCTATTTTTAGCTTTTGTATCATTTCTAACTTTTCATTTTGTTGTTGTTGTTGTTCATTTTGTTCTTTTATTGTTTTACTAAATAATTCTAGAGTTTTGTGGGTGTTTTCCTTAATTTTTCAGTGTTTTCCTCAATCTATCTCTCAATCTGTTGAAAGTACCTAAATATAATTATTTTGAATTCCTTATCATCAAATTCCAATGCTGTTTCCTCTTCAGGGATGTTTTCTGGGTTTGTATCCTGGTACCTTATTTCTACAACTTTATCTTGCTTTTTTGTGTGCACCATGATGGTCTGTTGTCTCTGAGACATTGTAACTTCATGGTGTTTATATTTAATTGGTGATTGTGTGTGTGTTGGTGTGATTCACCCAAGGTTCCCCCCCCCCTTTGTTTTATTTTTATATATAGCAGGGTACTTTATTCCTCTATTCACTAGCTGGCAGCACTTAGGCACTCACCACCTATCTCCTGATGCATGTGATAGTGAATAAGAGTGTGATAGAGAATGAGCTTACAGATCTCTGTAACCTGTCTGTGAAGAGAAATTAAGGATGAGATGGGCTGTTAATGGTTGTTGTCTCTCATTGGCCAGTTGGTGCAGAAGTAAGTGGTCATCCTCACTCAGTAGGTGGGGCATCAGGAGGTGTGGGTATGGTTGGGTCATATGGGCATTGTTGCTGTATCAGTTAGACAAAAACTATAAACACACACACAAATAAAAACAAGAAGGCAAAAGTCATAACCAAACAGGATCAATTGCAAATAAAGGAAAAGGAAATGTAATAAGTGAGAAGAAACATTTTAAAAAATACTTTAAAGAAACAAAAATTTAAATTAAAAAAAGAGAGAAAAAATACAATATCTGGGGAGGAGGAGAAAAAGAGGAAAGAACAAGACTAAAAGAATAACAAAGAAAACATGAGAGAATGTCAATAAGAAAAACCAGGAATGGGAAGAACCAAAAGAAAGGAAAAAAGATGGGAACCAGGAAAAGGGAAGGGGGGGGGGGAACAAACACCTAGGACCTGGGGAGGCAAATGGAAAAAATAGAAAGGAAGAAGAAAAGAATAATTCAAAACCAAATCTCAGGGGGCAGGGTAGGGCACCCAGACTCCATCAGAGCACACAGACTGGGATGGAATTCTCCTTTTCCAGAAGGTGAGTGAGGACGAGGAATGGCCACACTTCTGTTCACCAAGATGGTGTAGGGTATAAGAGTAAGAAGGGGAATATTGCACCTTACCAGTTGTCATCCTCCAGTGTGGTTGCCTGTGCTGTTCTCAGCAAGTGGAGTCTATTCTTAGGTCGCTGGGATTGGAACGCTGCTGCTTGTAAATATCCAAAATGGCTGCAACCTCAGGACAGGTGAAAATCCAGAGTTTAATTTCTTTCCTTATTTGCTATTCTCCCTTCTAGTTGTCAGCCACCAGTGCAGTTGTCCATGAAACCATTGGCAAGCAGGACCAATTCTTAGTTTATTGCCCAGATCCTAATGTCACTTGTCAATGTTCAGCCTGGCTGCTCTGTCAGGATAACTGACAGACCACTACTCCATTTGTCTCCTTATTCACTGTTTTCATTTAGATTCTGCTACTATTTGGTATTTAATCTACTTCTTTATCCTTCCTTTCAAAGCTCAGGGTTCCAGGATTATTTTCTGTATCTGTGTCAATTGGTTTCTCTTTTCTTTGTTGAAAAGATATAATAGCAGCTCTGGTAGCATAGTGCCTAAGGCACTTGACTGCTAACCAGAAGGCTGGCGGTTCAAACCCACCAGGCACTCCTCGGAAGGAAGGTTGGGCAATCCTACTTCTGTAGTGATACTGCCTCGGAAATCCAAGGAGGGGTCGCTATGAGTTGGGGCCGACTCGATGACAAATAACAACAACAACAACAATATATATAATGGCTCAAAGGATTTTGAAAAGCTTCATAGAGAAAGAAATAGTGGTATAGGTCCTTAAAGAAAAAGTACTATTTCTTAGGCAGGAGAGAACATTATTGACATTAGGAGTACCAAGCTTGGAGAAATTCTTCTCTCACCAAAGAAAACCTATTGTGTACTATATTTCATATGTGTGATATTATGGATTGAATTCCATGCCCTGAAAATATGTGTTGTAAATACTAAGTTGTAGGCACTTGTCTGCTAACCAGAAAGTCTGTTCCAAACCCACCAGCTGCTCCATGGGATGAAGATGAGGCAGTCTACTTCTGTAAAGATTTACAGCCTTGGAAACCCAATGAAGGTTGCTGAATTGGTATCAACTCAAGAGCAGTATGTTTATTTTTTTGGTTTGATGTCCATGGTTATAATCCCATTTGGATTTGGTTTGTTTTTATATTAATGAGGGATGATTAGTGTAGGGTGTGTTTTTAATTAATCTCTTGAGATACAAGAGATTAAACAAGTGAAAGCAGAGATGGGGGAAGATGCCATGTCACATGAAGATTGCCCTAGAGTGCAACTTTAGAAGAGACAAGGACCTTCCTCCAGAGAGCTGCCACCCTGAATTTCAACTCCTAGCCTCTTAAAATGTGAGAAAATAAAATTCTGTTTGTTAAAGCCACGCACTTGCAGTATTTCTGTTACAGCAGCACTAGACAAATAAGACTTGAGTCAAAAATATGTGCCTGAAAGTATGTGTTATGATTTGAACTACCATTCCCAAACTTTAGTAGGCATCAGATTTGCCCAGAGGGCTTATTATAAGTCAAGGCCCCAAGAATTTGCATTTCTAACAAGTTTTGTAATTTGATGTCACTGGTCCTAGATCACAATTTGAGAATCACTGGTTTAAACCCCGTCTTTTCCACTTTTCTCCAGGTTAACTAATCTTATGTTGTTAAAGAGCTTCTGATCCTGAATTTTGGCTAAAATTTTTCTCAAATATGTGAAATAATCATTTAACAATAATGGAACACAATACTCACAGTGTCCTGTAAATTAAAAAAAAAAAAAAAAAAAAAGTTCTAATGGCAATAGACAAAGATTGCCAGAAGACTGAAAATATCCTTTTGCCTTTGTCACTTTGTGGTAGTTAACATCGTGTGTCAACTTGGCTGGGCCATGGTTTTTACTGCTTGGCAGCTGGACATAGTTATTCCTCATTATGAGATTGTAATCACTTCTTTGGTGGAATCTGCTGTGAGCAGCTAAATAGTTGCCTTTGGGGTATGGCTTGCTACCAGTAGATATAGAGGAGCTTTGAGGAAAGCCTCTAGCTTTTTCAGACACTGATCCTGCATTTGGCTTTCTTCAGCTCCAGTTCCTGGACTTGAACTAGTGGCTGACCATGTTGCTTGCAGTCTTGAGATTGTGCCATTTTACCTGTTGACCTTGGGTTCATCAGCCTCACAAGGCAGCAGCTGCCTGAGTTAGGAGATGCCTCCAGCTTAAATGGGCCTGGAACCAGAGGCAAAGCTGAAATCCAAGGTTGAGGAGCCTTTATCCAGCCCCTAGAGAAGGTACTCTGAATTTGGACTTCTAGCTTCCTAAACTGTAAGGGAATAAATTCCTGTTTGTTAAAGTCATCCATTTGTAGTATTTCTGTTATAGCAGCACTAGGGAACCAAGACACAGATATAATACTGCTTTTAATGCCCTCAGATTATAAATTAAAGATACAAGAGCTATTTATTGCTGGTATCTAGGATTTTAAGCTTTTTCATTTTCAAACTCTTATCCTATTGTAGAAAACATTGTCATCTTCCAAAATACTGAGTTCATGTTTCTTAAAATCAATAAGGAAATGCTGATGTGGTGTTTTTGTTTTTCAAACAGAGAAAAATAAGAACACTGAAGGTAATTCTCTTTCAGAATGAAAGAATTTCTGCTTTTATTGTTTTTTTCAGGGAGAGAGTGATAAATCTCTTAACTGTACAGAAAGCTGTAGAAGAAAAAGTTGCAGAAACAACAGTTCCATATTTAGTGGGATTTTAGTTCTGGATTTTCCCTCCAATCATTGCAGCTCAAATGAGAGAAATTAGGATGAAATTCTTTGAGGCCACACACAGCAGATTTGGTACCATAACATATAACCAAGATCACTATATAACATAGATGTTAGTGCATAACTAGGTGACTGAAGGATAATTTCAGTTACACATGTTGTTAGGTGCCACTGAATCAGTTTCCCACTAATAGCCAGTGTATGTACAATAGAACAAAACAGTGCCTAATCCTGAGCCATCATTGCAAACATTGCTATGCTGTGTCAATCCATCTCCAGGAGGGTCTTCCCCTTTTTCATTGATCCTCTACTTTATCAAGCCTAATATGCTTCTCCACAGACTGGTCCCTTCTGATCATCTGACTGAAGTATGAGAGATGAAGTCTTGCCATTCTTACTTCTAAGGAGTATTCTGGCTGTACTTCTTCCAAGACAGATTTGTTTGTTCTTCTGGCATTCCATGGTATTTTCAATATTCTTCACCAATACCCCAAATCAAATGCATCAACTCTTCTTCAATCTTCTTTATTCATTGTTCAGCTTTCTCATGCATACAAAACTACTAAAAATACCATAGCTTTGGTCAGGCACACCTTAGTCTTCAAAGTAACATCTTTTCTCTTTAACACTTTAAAAAGTTCTTTTGCAGAAGATTTGCCCAGTACAATATATTGTTCAATTTCTTTTTCTTTTTTTTAAATTTTATTTTATTTATTGTGATTTGGGTGAAGATTTACAGAGTGAATTCACTTTCCATACAGCAGTTCACATATATTTTGTCTCATGTCATTGACTACAGTTTACAATGCAACAGCTCCCTTCCCACTTCCTCCCCATAGTTACCTCTTCCCAGTGACCATCCCTCCGTACTCTCCTGCGCCCTG
>NW_006922130.1:1476846-1502236 GCF_000298275.1 Orycteropus afer afer
TCTCTTCACTTTCTCTGTTTGTTCCCCAGCCACCGTGCACAGTCCATGCAGTCCCTGGCTAGCAGGGTGATTTTTAGGTTAATTCTTAAGTCCTACAACCACAGGAATCTGCTAGAACACTGTCTCTTTAAATATCCAAAATAGTCAAGCTGCTTTTTAAACCTTCAAAATGGCGGTGCCCTCTGGACTGGCAAAAGTCCACAGCGCAGCCCACCTTTCTCTTCACCTTCTCCGTTTGTTCCCCAGCCACCGTGCACAGTCCATGCAGTCCCTGGCTAGCACGGTGATTTTTACATTAATTCTTAGGTCCTACCACCAGTCGGGAATGTCCAAGCTGTTTGTGCCATCAGGGGCGTTCAGGTCCCTGCCAGACCACAGCTCCATATGTCTCCTTTTTTGGTATTTTCATGCAAATTCTTCTGCTAGTTGGGGTTTAGTCCACTTTTGTATCCTTCCCTTCAAGGCTCAGGGGCCCAAGATTATCTTCTGTGTCTGTGTCAATTGGTTTCCCTTGTCTTTGTTGAAGAGGGTCTGTGCAGTCCTTCTGCCTAGTCCACCATCTTGCCGGAACTCTCTATATTGTTCAATTTCTTATTGCTGTTTCCATGGGTGTTGATTGTGGAGCGAAGTAAAATGGAATCTTTAACAACTTTGATTTTTTTCTCCATTTATTGTGATTTTGTTTATTTGTCCAGTTGTGAGTATTTTTGTTTTATGTTGAGGTGTATTCCATACTGAAGGCTGGAGTCTTTGATAACGATCAGTGGGTGCTACAAGTCTTCTTCACTTTCAGCAAACAAGGTTGTGTCATCTACATATCATAGGCTATGAGTGAGTCTTCCTCCAATTTTGATATTACATTCTTCCTCATACAGCCCAGCTTCCTGGTTATTTGCTCAGCATGCAGATTGAGTAAGTAGGTGAAAGAAAAAAATACAATTCTGACACATCTTTTTTGATTTTAAACCATGCACCATCCCCTTGTTCTTTTTTAATAACTGCCTCTTGGTCTATATACAGGTTTCTCATGAGCACAATTATGTGCTCTAGAATTCCCAATCTTCACGTTACCCATAATTTGTTGTGATCCACAGGAGTGCCTGTGCAGTCAAAAACCACAGGTAAACTTCTTTCTGGTATTCTTTGCTTTCAGCCAATCTCCATCTGACATCAGGAATCATATACTTCGTTCCATGTCCTCTTCTGAAACTGTCTTGAATGTTTAGTAGTTCCCTGTTGAGGTACTGCTGAATTATGTTCACCAAAATTTTCCTTGCATGTGATATCGTTCAATAATTTCTGCATTCTGTTGGATCACCTTTCTTTGGAATGGATCTCTTCCAGTTTGTTGGCCAAGTAGCTCTCTTCCAAATTTGTGGGCGTAAATAAGGGAGCACCTCCAGAGCTGCATCCATTTGTTGAAACATCTCAATGGGTAGTCTGAATTCTTGAAGCCTTGTATTTTGTCTATTCCTTCAGTGGAGCTTGGACTTCTTCCTTCAAAACCATTGGACTTTGATCATTTGCTGCAACCTGAATGGTTGTACGTTGACCAGTTATTTTTGTCACAGTGACTGTGGATCCCCTCCCATCTCTTTTGATGATTACTGCACACAGTGCAGTGAATTACTTGGTATGGCTTTTCTAGCCATGTTGCTGTTGTTGTTATGTACCATTGAATTGGACCTGACTCATAGCGACCCCTCCTTGAGTTTCCGAGGCATTATCACTACAGTAGATTGCCCCATCTTCCTTCCGAGGAGTGGCTGGTGGGTTTGAAACGCCGGCCTTCTGGTTAGCAGTCAAATGCCTTAGGCACTAACTACTGCTGGATTACTGGGTGTGTAGTAATGCAATAAGGTGTGTAGAACTCTGTTGAGATTGCTTAGTTTTGTCACTCTGCCAGGCTTATAATGAGCACTCCTAGAGGAAGAGAGGGGATGTCACTGCCATCAAGAGAGAAGAGGTGGAGGTGAAGCAGAGTACATCTTGGATCTGAGATCCCTGTGCTGCACTTCCTTGGCTAAGAGACGCCCTGGCAGAGACACAGTGCCAGTGGAACTAAGAGGCATGAGACAGAGCAGCAGGCTTACCTGGCCCACAGAGGTAGAGTCGAGGCTGAGAGGCCAAGGGCCAGAGAGGTGTGTCTGAGGGGAAACTGTTGGATCAAAGAACTGTGTCCTGAGTGAATTCCTGAACCTGAATCATAGCCTATTACTTCCCTAATAAACCCTATAATCATAAGTATTGTCTGTGAGTTCTGTGTGGCCATTCCAATGAATTACTGGACCCAGCAGAGAAGTAGTACTATGGGAAGTACAGTTGATATTAAAGTTGGTAAAAAGGCTGGAGGGTGACAGCATTTCTGATCTCATAGGAGTAAGCCTATGGACTGCTGATGGTGATTCTGTTTTCTTCTTGTGAAGTTAGAGGAGGTCAGAAGGCGCCACCTTCATGTCCTTTTTGCACTGCATCATTCAATACTTTCCCATAAGAATTCTTCAATATTGCCCCTTGAGGCTTAAAGTTTTTCATCAGTTCTTTCATTTTGAGAAATGCCAGGCATGTTCTTCCCTTTTGACTTATTTTCTAACTCCAGATTTCTGCACATTTCATTACACCATGTTACTTTGCCTTCTCAAACCACCCTGTAAATCTTCTGTTCAGCTCTTTTAAGTCATCATTTCATCCCTTTGCTACTCTCTACTCTAAAGAAATGTCAGAGTGTCTTCTGACACCCATTTTGGTCTTTTCTATATATATTTTTAATGATCTTTTGCTTTCATGATACATGATGTCTTTGATGTCATGAGACAATTTATCTGGTCTTTGGTTACTGGTGTTCAGTGCATCAAATCTATTCTTCAGATAGTATCTAAATTCAGATGGGATATATTCAAGGCAGTATTTTGGCTCTTATGGACTTGTTTTACTTTTCTTCAGCTCTAACTTAAACTTGCATATGAACAACTGTGGTCTATTCCACAGTTGGCTTATTACCTTGTTCTGACTAATGACACATTTTTCCATCATCTTATTACATGGATGTAGTTGATTTGATCCCTGTGTATTCCATCTGGTCTGTGTTTGCAATTTATGTTGTTGAAAAGAGGTATTTGCAATGAATAAGTCATTGGCCATACAAAATTCTATCATGTGATGTGGTGTCATTTCTATCACTGAGGCCATTTCTATTACTGAGGCCATATTTTCCAGCTACCAATGCTTCTCGTTTCTTTCACATTCCAATCTCCAGTAATTATTAAAGCATTTTGGATGCGTATTTTATCAATTACAGACTGAAGATGTTGGTAAAAAATCTTCAATTTCTTTACCGTTGGCTCTAGTGGTTGGTGAATAAATCTGAATAACACTAGTTAGTATTAACTGGTCTTCCTTGTAGTTGTACAGATATTATCCTATCACTGATAGCATTATACTTCAGGATAGATCTCAAAATGCTTTTTAGCAATGCATGTGATGCCATCACTCTATGTCATTCCTGGCATAGTAGATCATTTGACTGTCCAATTCAAGATGACCAATACTAATCCATTCCAGCTCACTAATGTCTAGGATATGGATTGTCATGCCTTCTACTTCATTTTCTGCAACCTCCAGTTTTCCTAGATTCACACCCTGTACATGCCACATTCTGATTATTAATGGATGTTTGCACCTGTTTCTTCCTGTGAAGGCCCACATCAGCAAATGAAGGTTCTGAAAGCTTTATTCCATCACCTCATTAAGGCTGAAAGCCAGTACTTCCCTAGTTGTAATTTGAATGATTTCCAACCATCAGTGTTCAACTTTAATGCAGTAAAGGAAGAGAAAAACGTCTAGACCTCTGAAAAATTCCTATAGCAGAAAGGAGAATGTAAAGAAGTTATATAAAGAAATCAAGGTGAAAAATCAGAGTGGAAAGACTGAAAGAGTTGAATAATTTTAGTTATTTCCTGTTGTCATTTCTACTTATTTTGTTTATGGAAAGATATTTCCATGTGCTAAAATTTCTGCTTGGGATAGCAAAAGCTAATCCTGTAAGACTGTTACGTGCTTTTGGACCAGGCAAAGTGCCAAAGTCAAAGCTAATGAATACACCACCTATGACTTTACCAGAGAAAGTGGATGAATTATTTTGTACAGTTCAGAGGTGAATGTCTACAGGTTGTGCATTCATACTTCAAATCTATGTAACAGGAAGTTACAGATTTGAACGACAACGTTAGCAGTCAATTTTGTTGTTTGTAAATTCTTAATTCCTGATTTCAGCTTTGACTTTATGTTTTCCTTTTATACAACTATTATTTAAACAATTTTGCACACATTCATCTATGGTGGGAAACAATAATCAAGGGTATTCTAATTTTAGTTTCCCTTAGATAGTATGTAAGAGTAGTCTACAACCACTGTTAATAAGTGTGACCTGGAGGAGCACACAGAAAGATCATTAGTGAATAGGAGAAAAAAGTTATTTGGGAGAAATATGCCTTTCATGCATACTGAAGCTCACTGGGGGGAAAAAAAAAAAAAAAGGTCCATGCAATTTTCCAGGCGTCTTAAAAACGTGACTAGCACGTTTACTGACTTCCCAAAGTTGACCTGACTTATCTCCTTCCCTCCTCCTCACAAATCTTTCTTCCTGGTAATGGGGTATGAATAATTAAGGAGGCCAAAAGAAATTGGCTTGGGATACTGTCTTCTGAGGTAGTAGGTACTCTGCGTATGGAACGAAAAACGAAGAATACTTTTTAGCAAGCTCCTGAGGAAGGCGTTTGCTCCAAGGTCTGCCAAGGTTCCTGAGGACGCAGGGCTGCAGACTACTGACATCACGAGGCAGCTTTCACAACAGGTTTGGGAGGAACTTCTGGAGGGGCACAATCTTCACAGAAATCCTTGGCTCTTCAAATAAACCAGTAGCACTCTACGCAGAAGGTTCAGGAGAGTTACCTCGAGGAGGTCGTCTCCAAAACCAGAAACGCTGCCCCTGAAGTTGCTCCGACACCAGACAGGACCTCTGCCAACCACACGCAGCCTCCATGCTGCCTGGGCACAGCTCACAAGCGCCCCAACACCCACAAGGAAGAAGAGAAGCTGAGGCCCAGCTTTCGCGAGAGCTCCTTACACCGCCACAGTCCCCAGACTCCGATTAAAGTATCGCGTTGTTTGGGCCTGGGGGCAGAGCAAGCCCAGAGAGGGCGGAGTCAGATGGGGCTGTGGGGGCGTCCCAAGGCTTGTTGACTTTGGCGTCTTCTGGCTTCCGCGCATGCCTAGCTTCCAGACGGCGCCGCAGCCCGGGCGGCCGGGCTTCCCTCACCGTGTGGTCTGGGTTCCGCCCCTCCCGGCGGCTGTGGTGGCGGTGGCAGCAGTTGTGTTGGTGTAGTGGTGGCTGGCGGCCGGTGACGCGGAGTCTACGGAGCCCTAACGCCTGGACCTGCTCGCCCCTGCAGCTTAATCGACCGCCCGCCGCTCTGTAGGTAACGCCACCACCCGCAGAGTGGAGGTCCTGCGGGCCGGAGTATCCAGGGTACTGGGGTCGCGGGGGGTGGGGTGAGGTGGGTACTGGAGCCAGAGGGTTTTGGTATCTAAAGGAGCCGCGAAGGCGCAGGGCAGATGGGGGAACCGGGGAGCTGAGGGGGCCGGTGGCAAGGAGGGGGCGGGGAGCTGAGGGCGCGGCGTACCGAGGGATGGCAGGGGGCTGAGAGGGTTTCGGGGGGCGAGAGCTGTGGCGCGGGCACTTCGTCCTCGGCAATCTATAGCTCCGATCGGGGGCTTGGGTATCGGACACCTCTGCACTCTTGGATTGACGCTCGCAGGCCTCTAGGGCCCTGGGACTTTTTGTTGTTTAGATTTTGAAGGAAGAGAATCAAACCTACGTAGTCTGTGGGAAACCTTGGGGGCTGGGAAGAGGTTTAAGAGGTTAGAAAAGGGCGCTAACATTTTTTTTTGTTTGAGCGCCTACTGCTGTTTGTAAGTGCTTTGTCCCTCGAGTATTTCAAAAACTGGCTCCGAGAAGACTCCTGAGTGGAGCCAGAGGGAGTCATTTTGCAAAAACAAAGTCTTTTTAACTGTTCTGTTTTCTATCTTCTTTTTCTTTAAATGGATAAGTCATAGATAGCTATGCTGTATTTAAAATTACAAGTCAGATTTTGTAAAAATTACAAATCAGAATTTGAGTTCGAAGGAGAAAGTACGTTTTTAGCAATAATTCTCCACCCCTTTTTTAAAATTTCTAAAGTAGTAGCTGTTCTTTAAGAAAAAAAAAAAAAATTGAGTCAAACAGTGAAGACACCTGCCCCCAGCCCTTATTTTTCCCTTATTACTACTCAGTCTTTAAATGTGGGGTGAAGTCATTCAGATTTTTTTCCTATAAACAAAAACCAAACTCAATGCCATCGGTTTGATCCCCACTCATAGCGATCCCTCTTTGGGTTTTGGAGGACCGTATGCCCAACCATCCTTCCAAGGAGTGGCTGGTGGGTTTGAACTGCCAGCCTTCTGGTTAGCAGTCAAATGCCTTAGGCACTGCTCCACCATAGCTCCCTTATTTTCCTATAGGTGAGTCAAAACCAAAATTGGGATGATACATATCATACCGTTTTTATTAACACTGATACACTTGTATTTCATTACATACCTCATTTTAATGGCTACATAGCTATTTATGTATTTAACTATCCCTTTATTGCTGAACGTTGTCTTTAGTTTTTTAGTAATCAATAGCTTTTAAAAAGAGCTACAAACCAATCCTTTAAAACAGCGTGGTAAAGTTTTCAGAATGTTGAAGAGCAGGTACTTCGTATTAAGTTGAGTAATATGGTTTACATGAGGCTTGGATGACTTCATAGAGCAGATTACCAAAATAAGTTAATTTTTTTTTAGTGCATTTTCAAAGTAAATTTAAATTTCTTGTGGTCACTTGAAAACAAATTTAATTCCTTGATCATGAACTGGCTGATGATGTGTGAAGAAAAGGTAGAAAGCCAGTGGCCCAAAAGTTTTTGTTAGACAAAGACAAAGTGGCCAGGGATTAAATTTTGGTAAGTAAACCATCTGGAATAAGCCTTCAGTGGAAGGGTGATACTGGACTACTCACAATTAAATAAGACAAAGTTAGCAAATATCTATTAACATTTTGTATTTCTGTGGGCAGAAGAGTTGGAAACTTTGTTGATTTAATCACTCACTTGTATTTATTAAAAACATACTGTGTGTTCATCTTGGTGCTGGTGTTCAGGGAAAACAGAAACTAGAAAGATATCACAAAGAATAGCCTGGTTTCTAAAAATGTATAGCCTAAATCATAGGGTATATTGTTGTTGTAATGTGCTTTCGAGTTGTATGTGACTCATAGTGACCCCTCCTTGGGTTTCTGAGGCAGTATCACTACAGAAGTAGATTGTCCAATCTTCCTTCCAAGGAGTGGCTAGTGGGTTTGAACTACCAACCTTTTGGTTAGCAGTCAAGTGCCTTAGACACTTGACCAGAACTTAGACACTTGACCAGAACTTGACCAGAACTCCCTTTGGGTATGTTATGTAGCATTTTATTATTTTGGGAACTGTGTTTAAAAGGAACCTAAAATATCCATAAGGAGCTCTGGTAGCATAGTGCCTAAGGCACTTGACTGCTAACCAGAAGGTTGGTGGTTCAAACCCACCAGCCACTCCTCGGAAGGAAGATGGGGCAGTCTACTTCTGTATTGATAGTGCCTTGGAAACCCAAAGAGGGGTCGCTATGAGTTGGGTCCAACTCGATGGCACATAACAACACAACAAAATATCCATGGCATTTTAGTTATTGTTAGTAATACTGTGCCTTTTCGTACATATTTCTGACAACACATAGGTGGTATTCTGTAGCTTGAAAAACACAAACTGATTGATAACTGCTCAAAATTCTGTTGACTCTCGTGGTGGGCCTACTTGTATTTAGACTCAGATGCTAAATCCAAGAGCCTGTGTATTGTACTTGTGCCATGTCAACTTCCATTAATGAAAACAGCCTTACAAAATTACTGATCTTAGAGTTTCCTTCTCTTTGAAATGTTCCTTGCAAATTAGAAACATGAATAATCTGTATGAGCTTTGAGAAATAAAGCATAATGTGAAATTAGAATGGTTTCTTTTTATATGACATTTTTGAGTGGTATAGTAAAATGTTTAAATTCTTGAACTGATGCTATTTATTAAACAAGATCTGAGATAATGTTACTTTAATCAGTTTTTGGGTGCCATGTGGAATTTGGATATATTAATACATGACAGTTCTCACAGATACTCATTCCTTACAAACTTAGATGGATAATCTAATTTCATTCACCATATTTATGAACATAGTTGAACATTTTGTAAACTCATGATGAAAAGAGTACAAAAAGCTTTATAACGTCTTTAAAGATTCAGATTTGCTTATTTTCTGTTTGGTATTTTATCCTTTAAAAATGCATTATGACTGACAATGGGGTATGTGTCAAAATGTAGTGTATTGATCTGTTTTGTTTTTTCAGCAGATGTGACAACTGTAGTTTTAAAAATATGGCAAATACTGAAGTTAATAAAGTATGATTATTCACATTTGTCACATGTATATGAGAGGAAACACATATAGGAAAATACTTTCACTTTTTTTGGCAATTGTTAAGGATAATAAGGCATGGTAATTGGATTCATATCTACCATTAATTTTTCCCCTTAGTTTACAGTGGGTTTTATAGTTGTGGGGCATAAAAATGTTTCAGGACCAGAAAATTGAGTATATTGAGATGTATTAACCTTCAGCTGTTGGGGGAGGCGAGGGCAAGGGCGGATTTAATATTGTGTGTGTGCTCATATTCTCAGAAATAATTAAAGGGATATCAGTGCTGATTGAAAAAAATAATTATATGTATTTTTGTTTATTTCTAATTTAATCTAAAAATGGGACACTCTTAGTTCTAGTACTACTACAATAAACCAAAACCAAGCTCACTGCCATTGAGTTGCTTCCAACTCATAGTGACCCCCTTTGGGTTTCTGAGGCAGTAAATCTTTACAGAAGTAGATTGCCCAGTCTTCCTTCCATGGAGTGGCTGGTGGGTTTGAGCCGCCAACCTTCTGGTTAGCAGTCAAATGCCATAGGCACTATGCCACCAGAGCTCCTTACTGCTATAATAGAAATACTGATTATCAAGTGGATGGCTTGATCAAACATTTACATTTTCAGTTTTAAGAGTCTAGAAGTCCAGATTCAGGGTGCTAGCACCAAGGGAAGGCTTTCTTCCCCTCTTGGCTCCGGGGAAGGTCCTTGTTCAGCTTTTGTTTCCAGGTTCCTTGGAGCTCTCCATGTGTCTTGGCATCTTTCTTAACCTCATTTCTGCTTCCCTCACTTGGCTTGTTTAATCTTTTTATATCTCAAAATAGATTGACTCAGAATATACCCTACATTAATCCTGTGTCCTTAACGTCACAAAAACAGCCCATTCCCAAATGGGATTATAACCACAGGTAAGGATTTACAACATACTTTCGGGAGAAAGTTCCATAAGAGGGATATATATTTGTGAATTACCAGAAATAAGTAAACTAGTTCTTATGCATGATACGAAAAGAAAGAGGTCTCATTTTTTTTTTTTAATTAGGATTTGGGTGAAGATTTACAGAGTAAATTCACTTTTCATACAGCAGTTCACACATACTTTGTCTCATGTCATTGACCAAAATTTACAATGCAGCAGCTCCCCTCCCACTTCCTCCCCATAGTTACCTCCTCCCAGTGTCCATCCCTTCATACTCTTCTGCACCCTGAGCTATCTCCCTGTGCATAAGCAGCCCTTCCTTCTCCCATGATTGTTCAGGAGGTCTCATTTTTTAAGGCTTATACTTAATTTGGGAGCTCTGGTACCATAGTGCCTAAGGGACTTGACTGCTAACCAGAAGGCTGATGGTTCAAACCCACCAGCCATTCCTCAGAAGGAAGGTTGGGCAATCTACTTTCATAGTGATACTGCCTCGGAAACCCAAGGAGGGATCTCTGTGAGTCAGGGCCGACTCCACAGCACATAACAAAAACGTGTGAAATGACTGTGGTAGAATTGCATAAAGGGTCTGTTCTTTGATAATTCTGTTTTTTTCTGTTTGGAATGTTTTCCTGAAGAACGGAAACTCACTCATCCTGCGGGTCTCGGCTCAAGTCCTGCTACTTCTGTGAAGCCTTTCTAGCTGCTTTCCTTATTTCCCAGCACAGTATAATACTGTATTGCAACTGCTCTTGTGTCGTGTTACTTGTAAATTCGTCGAGGACTAATAGAAAAATGATGTGTGACCTCCTGTAACTTTACGAGGGGGGGAGGAAGATCAAGATCAACACCCAACGCTGATTCCAATGAAGTCACATATACCTTCTCTTGTCAGACTTTTAACCCATTCTGACACCAGCTGTCGTCCCTCCTTAGCACTGTGCAGGATTAGAAAATTCCTTGCAATGGCTACACAGAACTCCGAGACCATACTCATGATTTTGGGGTTCATTAGGGAATTACAGGTTACAATTCAGCATCAGAAACCACTCAGGATACAGTTCTTCAGTCATTACAACTTCTCAGCCAATGCCCATAGGCATGCCTCTCTCTGGTCCTCAGCCCATTGGTTCTGTGAGATTTTGGCCTCTGCCCTGCTTGTGTGTTACAAAGCTCTTCAGCTCTGCCAGTAAGTGCCCAGAGGTACTCCACCAGCAAGCCTCCTGCCTAAAGGCACTCAGTTTTCTTGGTCTGTGGGCCAGGAAGCCCACTGTACCGTCTTGTGCCAGTCTCCTGTTTCTGCTGCAGTTTATCTCCCAGTCCTCTCCATCTTTGGTGTTACAGGTCTCTCTTCTCTGGGTTTAGGAGGTTCCAAGCTCAGGGAGCCTGGGCCCAAAGGATGAGCTTTGCTGCCATCACAGTGGTACTCAGATTCCCCCTTCTGTGCTTGCTTCTGTCTTTAATCTCTTGTAAGATAAAAGGTGTGATTCAAACAAGGGTGTGCCTTTAGTAAGGTGGTGAAGGGGTGGTTTACTTTAGTCTCTGCAGTAAGGTGGTGTCTCAGGATACATCCCATTCCTAATTCGGTCTCATTAACATTACAATTCCAAAATAGTACCATAACCACAGGCAGAGAGGCTAGGATTTATAACATCACAAAATGGAAGACTGACAGGAAGGGCCATGGTAAATAATTCAGTGCACTGCAACTAAAGACATGTTTTCACTCTTTTGTCACTAGAAAATTATTTGGGCACAAATGAGTTTAGCATGTATTTGTTGAGCTAACTTTGGGACCATCAGTGTGTGTTGGACTGATAACTTTGGTGAAAGTGAGCTCAAAAGTGGCATTCATTTGGAGATACTTTGTTTTGCTCTTGGGTCAGTTGACCACAGGAGAAGTGATAAGTGGTAGAAGAATCCTGCCATTAACTGTTACATAACCATAAGCAATTGATCCAATAAGGATTCAGTTTTTTTTTTCTCTAAAGCGAAGGGGCTAACCTTAAAGAATGTATTCAGTGAGAATCTGTGTCACTACTGCCACCATCACAAAACTCAGTCTTTACCATCAGTATTACAGTCTACTAGAGGGAAATGATCTCTGTTTATCTTATGTTTTATAAATACTATATATGAAGGTGATCATTTAAAGGGAATAAATGAATTTGTTAAGTTGAGGAATTGTATAGGAGAGACAATTGAGGACAACCACTTAGTTTATTTTTTAGGAATGTGAGAAGAGAAAGAAGCAAGTAACTTGGTTTAATTTTAGGAGTGAAAAAAAAACTGTTGTTGTGTGCCGTGGAGTTGGACCTGACTCATAGCGACCCCTCCTTGGGTGTCCGAGGCAGTATCACTAGGGATAGCAGATTGCCCAACCTTCCTTCCAAGGAGTGGCTGGTGGGTTTGAACTGTCAGCCTTCTGATTAGCAGTCAGGTGCCTTAGGCACTATGCTACCAGAGCTCCTGGGAAAAAAAAAAAAAAAAACAACTAGTAAGGATAAAAGAGAAGCAGAATAGAAGGGAGAAAAATCTGAGAATTGGTTGTCAAAGTAGACAAAGGGAGGGTGATCAGTTGAATTAAATGTGTGCATGGATGTGAAGGAAGATGACAACCTCAATTTGTTACTGGTTTTGAGGTTTGAGATACTGACAGTTTCTAGTCATAATTATTATACTCTATTGGCTGTGTCCTGCTAGGAGTTGAGTTGGAATAATAAGCACTTTTCAGTAACTCACAGACTTTTATAAATATTCTGTGATAATCACTTGATCATAAAATTAGTTCATAATCTAGCATTATAATGAGCATATGAAGAACTGTGGAAAATGAAGTATTGTGAAGTATTCATCTTCTCTTCTTCTGTGACTTCTCAGTCACAACCTCCAATTCTTCTTGAAGCCTTTGCTCATTTTCTTCTCTCTTAAGCATGGTGTTATTTTAGGTTTAGTGCTCTCTCTGGAGCTTCAGTCTCCTACTGATCCCACACAGCTTCATGATTTCATCTATTCATTCACTGTCTTGCTCAAGTTTCTAATTCTGCTTCATTTCCTTTTTAAGCTTTAGGTTTTTTTTTTTTTTTTAATTGGGGTGGGTTGTTTTCTTTTATAAACTGGCTTCCTGGCTGTTATTTTGTTATCTTGAACTTATATTCAGAATTATACTACTATTGTTTTGCAAATTTAATTCTTGTTTCCTCATTTTGTTATTTATCTTAATGACCTTGACATTCTCTTAGTCATCTGGGCTCAAAATCTTAAGGTCCTGATGGTAGCCTTTTTGCCTTAGGTGAGAGATTGTTCCCCAGAGCACTGAGAAGTTACCTTTGCCCTAGTTTTCTACCTTGTTTTTGTTGTTATCATGTGCCCTCCAGTCAGACCCGAACTCCTAGTGACCCCTCCTTGGGTTTCTGAGGCAGTATCACTACAGAAGTTGATTGCCCAACCTTCCTTCTGAGGAGTGGCTGGTGGGTTTGAAACTCCAGCCTTCTGGTTAGCAGAAGGCACTATGCTACAAGAGCTCCTTGTCCAGGTTGATTTACATTTCCTGGGTAAATGTAAACACCTTGGTTTGATACTTTTTATTTGGTCCTGGGCTACAGCTGGCCCTGTGATTGATGTGTACCTTGCAGGAATTGGTTAGTAGACTATGCAAATGAGGTGTCTGTAACCTGCTATGGGCTTGTGGTCTACTGAGAGCAGTTATGTCTTGAAATTGAGAAGTAGGGTCTTTGTCTCTCTCTCTCTCTCTCTCTCTCTCTCTCTCTGTATGTGTGCGTGTGTCCAGCTCCATACAGGTTTTTCAGACAGAGAGGGACAGGAAGCAGGAAAAGGAGAAGCAGCAGAGAGAGAAAGGAGGCAAGAAACCTCTTAAAAGAGATGTAACATGGGTCAAGGGGTGTAACACTAAAGGCAGCAACAGGTCCAGAAGGGACCAATGGGCAGAGCCAGTGGCAACAGACAAAAGGGCCAAGAGGAGCCTGTCTTCAGGGGGCCTGAGAGAAGGCCTGTCCTCAGGGGTCCAGCAGGCCTTTCTGGCCAAGAGGAATGGAGAGTAGCTGTCCTCTATTAAAGAAGGAAGACTTTGCCTATGTGCTTTCTGATCCGGAGTGAGTTATCTGTTGATTCTGATCCCTCGTTGTAACATTACTTCCTTAAGCTGCTTAACTATTACTATAGTTTGTGAGCTGTATGTGGCCATTGCTATGGATTATCAAACCCAGAAAAATAGAGCATGCTGTGGGAGGAAAAGCTGGTGTCAGAATTGGTGAAAAGATCATAGAGTAGAAGTATGTCTGACTTCTACCTCATAGAGATCAGCTTTGGGCTAATCTTGGTCATTATCTTCCCTTAAGTTAGACAAGTTCTGATGCTACTACCATTCCCACCATTTTACAGTCCCCTTTTTTTCTACTTTTTTCTTCAGAAGTAATCTTTGTCATTTTACTTGCATAGTGGTTCATTTTCTCCCTCTCTTCCATTCTTGTAGCAATCATGTACTTTTTAATCCCTTTATCTCAACAATAATTAACAAGGCACATCTCTGTCTCTGTCTTACCATTCACCATAGTTCTACTATCAGAACTGATCATGTTTTCCCTGCCTGGTGACAGAAAGAAAAAAAAAAAAAAAAACGCTTGTGGAGTGTTTCTTATGTCAGACACTACTGAATGCTTTGTTCTCTTTTGGTCCTTGTAATAGTTCTATGTTGGTAGATTGTGTTAATCTCACTTTTACAAATGAGGAAATTGAGACTGGATAATACTGAAGGAGTTGCTAGTAGCTAGAAGGCTGGGATTTGAATTCAAAGTATGTCTTAATTGCAAATCTGTGTTCTTAACCACTATACTTCCCCTAAGTGGCTCCTAATTGACTCTGGAATAAAGTCCATGTTCCTAAGTTCTGGCTTTCAAAACTCTGCACCATTTGGTCCCAATGCCTCTATTCAATCTTGTTTTTGTCTACCATCCAATTGGACCCCCACACCATGCATGGTAGAGTCAGACCTTTATGATCTATAGGGTTTTCATTGGCTAATTTTTTGGAACTAGATTCCTAGGCCTTTCTTCCTAGTCTGTCTTTAGTCTGGAAGCACCTTTGAAAACTGTTGAACATCATACCCCACCACACAAGTTCCCACTGTCAGATATGTGGTGCATTGGCTGGGAATTGAAGCGCACTGGCTGGGAACTGAACCAAGGTTTCTTGAGTGGAAGGTAATTCTACCACTGAACCACTACTGTCCCCTCTTCTTGTTTTAGCCGAATTTATGTTTTTCTGGAACATACTCTTAATTTTTTGGCTTCTTATGAATGCCCATTTTTTTAAAAATGCTGTCCCTTTTCCCATCTTTGCCTTAGAAGTCCTCTGTGTTAAAGGCTATCTTGTACGCCATATTTCCCTGGAGTTGTTCTCCACCCCTGACTTCCCTTTTTATTTAGAAGTATTTATTACAGCTCATTTGTACAGCTGCTTGACCTCTTGATGGTACTTTCTACTCTCAATTTGTTTTTGAGTACTCTTCTGCTGTAATTGGATTATAAGATACTTGAAAGCAGAATCCGTGTCTCATTGTTCCTTGTATCCCCCAATGGATGCTCAGGAAATCTGTGTGAATGAATATGAAAATGGTCATGAGTAGACTGTCTGTTTTATTGGCAGTTAAGTAGTATTTGATTTTAACTGTTAGACTTTAGATTTTAAACTACTAGTTTATTGGACTTTTAAATTATGTGTATGACAACTAAATTTTCTTGTTACAGGCTGTAATATTCTCAGTTTTCAGATTAATTATTAGGTGATTAAGATAAGTTTAAAAATTCTACAGTTTTTCTTTGTGAATGTGTTTGTTTTTGATATTTGTATATAGCAGTTCTTAAAACTAGTGTTGTGACTTTTGAATTCTTTTACACATTGGGAAAAATGTTCTAATGAACTACTGACTTCACCATGTCTCCCATATTATTATGGATATAATAAATGAAGTAAAACCATGTTTGTAGTTCGTCATTGCTTTTTTTTTTTTCCCCTGTTGATATCAGTAAGCTATACCTTCAAATTATCATTCAAAACATCCTCATTCAGTGTCTTGGAAATGTTGTGGGTTTAGTTCTAGACCACTGCAATAAAGTGAAAATCACAGTAAAGTGAGTCATACGAATTTTTTTACTTTCCTAGTGCATGTAAAAGTCATGTTTACGCTGTATTGTAGTCTATTATATGTGCAACATTTTGAAAAAGTGTGAAATATGAGAATTACCGAAATGTGACACAGAGGCATGAAGTAGGCATATGATGTTGGAAGAATGTTGCTTGATAGACTTGCTAGGTGCAGGGTTGCTAGAAACATTCAGTTTGTAAAAAAACACAGCATCTGCAAAACACAATAAATGAGGTACAGTGAAGTGAAGTATGCTTGTGTACATAACTCTTAAATTCCTGAGGAATTAATACGAAATTTCAGACTTACTTAAATCTACCAGGTTTAATGGTTACAATGCAGATTACGATTTTATATTTCTCTTACATATGCCTTTGCATCTTACATCATTATTATAGTTGAGCTACTTTTTGTTGTTGTTAGGTGCCATCCAATTGGTTACAACTCCTAGTTGACCCTATATAACAGAAGGAAATGTACCCTGGTCCTGTACCTTCA
Organism: Orycteropus afer afer; assembly: GCF_000298275.1. Taxonomy (NCBI): domain Eukaryota; kingdom Metazoa; phylum Chordata; class Mammalia; order Tubulidentata; family Orycteropodidae; genus Orycteropus; species Orycteropus afer. The sequence goes on from NW_006922130.1 coordinate 1,493,004, forward strand.
CAGTTGTTATATTTGAGCCCATTTTTGCAGCCATTGTGTCAGTCCATCTTGTTGAGGGTCTTCCTCTTTTTCACTGACCCTCTACTTTACCAAGCACCTCCTGCTCCAAGAATTGGGACCCCCTGATAATATGTTCATGACACATAAGACAATGTCTTGCCATACTTTTTTTGTGTGTGTGATTTGGGTGAAAGTTTACAGAGCGAATTGACTTTCCATACACTTTGTCTCAAGACATTGACTACAATTTACCCCAGTGCAACAGCTCTCCTCCCACTTCCTTCTGATAATTACCTCTTCCCTGTGTCCATCCCTCCATGCACTCCTGCCCCTTGAGCTGTCTCCCTGTGCATAAGCAGCCCTTCTTTCTCCCATGATTATTCTCTCCAAGGAGTGTGTCTTCCTCAGGTAAATGTTCAACTCCTATACCTGTCTTTTGTTTGGCTGGAAGCCACAGGTGTAGGTTCAATTCCAAACCTGAAGGGCAGCTAGGGGCCATAGTCTGTGGTTCCATCAGGCTTTATCAGACCAGCAAACCTGGTCCCCCCCTTTTTTTAATTTCCAAGTGATTTTGAATTTTGTTCCACATTCTTCTCCCTCTCTATCCAGGATCTCCTACATAGATCCCCCTCTGAGTGGTAGACAGTGGTAGCTGGGCACCTTCTGGTTCTTCTGGTCTCCTAGTCATATAGGCTGCAGATCTCATGGTATACCAGTCACTGGGACTAATTGTTTCCGTGGATCTTTGGTTTTCTTCATTCTTCTTTGCCCTGGACGAGGAGAGAACCATCATTGCATCTAGATGGCTGCTTGCAAGCTTTTAAGATCCCAGTTGCTACTTGCCAAAATGGGAGGTGGAACAATGTTTTGTGTAGTGTGTTATGCCACTTGAGCTTAATGTCCCCTGCAACTATGGTTCTGAGCCCACAGGTTCAACTATTCGCTCTCTCTGGGTAGCTGACGGTGACCAAGAAGTGACTACAACCTTGTCCCTTGTCAGCTCTACTATACACATGGGAATTCTTACAGAACATACAAATATACTTGTAGAACCATTGTCTGCCTGCCCTATACATGGTCTTAGGTACACTCTTCACTTCATGACATACCTAATAGTTCAGCTTGTCCACCCATCTATCCACCTGTATACCCATGTTTTGCCATCCTTACTTCTAAGGAGCATTCTGGCTGTACTTCTTCCAAAACAGATGTGTTTGTTCTTCTGGCACCACATGGTATATACAGTATTATTTTTCAGCACCATAGACGCTCTGGTGGTATAGTGCCTAAGGCAGTTGACGCTAACCAAAAGGTTGGCAGTTCAAACCCACCACCAGCCACTCCTTGGAAGGAAGACTGGGCAGTCTGCTTCTGTAGAGATAACGCCTCAGAAACCCAAGAAGAGGTCTCTGTGAGTTGGAACCGACTCAAAGGCAATTAGTTGTTTTTTTTTTTTGAACACTGTAATTTAGTGTGCTATAATTCAAGTGCATCAGTTGTTCTTCTTTGGTCTTCCTTACTCATTGTCCAGCTTTTGCACGCATATGAGGCGATTGGAGATACCATAGCTGGGCCGGCTGCACCTTAGTCCTCAAAGTGACATTTTTACTTTTTAACATTTTAAAGAGGTTGTTTGCAGCAAATTTGCGCAGTGCAAATACATCATTTAATTTCTTGACTGGTGCGTCCATGGCTGTTGATTGTAGTCCAGGTAATTAATTTGTGCATTATTAAATAAAGCTGTGGTCTTTATAAGGAGACTTGGTGGTTTAGTGGTTAAAGCACTTGACTGCTCATGTTTGAACCCACCAGCTGCTCTGTGGGAGAAGGATGTGGCATTCTGTTTCCATGAAGATTTATAGCTTTGGAAACCCTATGGAGGCAGTTTTACTTTGTCCTGTAGGGTTGCTGCAAGTCATAACTCAGTGGCAGTGGGTTTTGGATGGATTATACTCCTTGTTAAAAATTGAGAGTGTACCATATGTTGGTCATGGTAAAGAAGGGACATATTTGGGGATTCTTTTTGAAATACTACTTGCATGGTAGTAAAAGAGTGAGACTGTATTCTCAAATGAATCAGTCTGCTGTTCTTTTTCTCAACTTTGTGAACTATTAAAATAATCACAATACTTCTTTGAAGATGTTCGTTTTAAGCAATTTTAAAACAATTGAATTTGAAAATGAATAGTATATTCATAAGGTTTAAATTTTAAGTAATCAAAAAAACAATATAAAGTAAAAATCCTCCTCAGCCTCCTAGTTCCCTCCTGGGAAGTAACCACTTTTCTATCTGGAATGATACTCATTACTTTCAAGTTGATTGCAACTCTTAGTGACCCTGTAGGACAGACTAGAATTGCCCCATATGATTTTCAAGGCAGTAAATCTTTATGGAAGCATCTTTCTCCAAGGAGCTGGTGAGTTCAAACTGCCGAACTTCCAGTTAGCAGGCTAAAACTTTCAACTGTACTACCAGGGCACCTTGGGAATGATACACAAGACTCTAGTGTTTATTTGAATACAAGTAAACATAAATAAATATTCTTTCATTTCAACTTACATAAAGATGACTTCCACTATTAAGATTTTCACAATGTATCTTTATAATTTATTTTACCATATTCCCTACTATTAGACATTTAGATTGTTTCTGTCTTTTTCCTGTTATACTTTCTGAAGCAACAGTTGGAAAGAAAGAGAAATATAAAAAGAAGTTCTTTCCTGATAGGGGGAAATAAATTTTGAAAGGTGAAATCGATGTTTTTCAGTGGGGAATTACATGGGGTTTCTTTTCTGACCTGATGATTAATAAGTAAATGAAAGGAGGCAGTTTTACTTTGTCCTGTAGGGTTGCTGTTTTGTAGGATTCTGAACAATATTCTTAAGATGCATGAATATTTTTGTCTATGCTTAAGTTGGGAGCTCTGGTAGCATAGGGAGCTCTGGTAGCATAGTGGCTAAGACACTTGCCTGCTAACCAGATGGCTGGCGGTTCAAACCAGCCTGAAAGGTGGAATCTTGCAGAAATCCATAGTTGGCAATTGAATTGGAAATGAGAAAGCTGATAAATCTGCTTATATAATATGCTAAGTAGGAGAATGCCGTATGTTTTTATTAGTTTATTTCTGTGTATTTCAATAGAAATGTTTCTTTGGAGTCTTAGATTGCAGAACTAGGAATGTATTTTTACTTTTATTCTTTGTTGTTGTTACGTGCCATCAAGTTGGCCCCGACTCATAGTGACCCCTCCTTGGGTTTCCGAGGCAGTATCACTATGGAAGTAGATTGCCCAACTTTACTTCCGAGGAGTGGCCGGTAGGTTTGAACCACCAGTTTTCTCGTTAGCAGTCAGGTGCCTTAGGCACTATGCTACCAGAGCTCCCACTTTTATCATGTTGTTGTTGTTGTTGTTATATGCCGTCGAGTCGGCCCCGACTCATAGCGACTCCTCCTTGGGTTTCCGAGGCAGTATCACTACGGAAGTAGGATTGCCCAACTTTCCTTCCGAGGAGTGGCTGGTGGGTTTGAACCGCCAGCCTTCTGGTTAGCAGTCAAGTGCCTTAGGCACTATGCTACCAGAGTAGTAGTAGCTTTATGATGTTGTTACTGTTAGATGCCATTGAGTCCGCTCTGACTTTTATATGTGTAAAAGAATGTAACGCTGCCTGTTCTGCACCATCTTCACAGTCCTTGCTATACCTGAACCCATCATTGAAGCCACTGTGTCAGTGGATCTTGTTGAGGGTTTTCCCCTTTTTCGCTGCCTCTCCACCTTACCAAGCATGACATCCTTCTCCAGGAAATGATCCTTTCTGACAACATGACCAAAGTAGGTGAGACAAAGTCTGGCCATTTTCACGTCCAAGGAGTATTCTGGCTGTACTTCTTCGAGGACAGATTTGTTCGTTTCTGTGGTAGTTGTTGCTATGATACTGTCTTTTATGTTGACATAAAGATTCTAGGAGTGGGAGGATATAAATTTCATCAGGGGAGCATCCCATAGAGGAGTGGGAATGGCAGAGGGGTAGACTGCAGCTTCCCTCACCAGTTGTCTGCTTTGGACAAAGGGAACTCTTCAAGGTTTATAACTTAGAAATGATTCTTGATAATTGGAAACTGAAACTGGTCTCTGGGACTATGGCCTATGTAGTATGTTTAATATAGGAAACTAGTTCAGGGAATAAAGGGATCCTTTGTGTCATATATAGAGAAGACCTGCAGTATATTTTATGTGATCGTTAATTCTTTTTATTATATAATCATTGCATGTTCAAAAATATGAATTAAACTACTAGAAAAGAAATAGGAAGTTAAAGTCCTCCTTCCTCAGGAGGCTTCTCATCCATGTCCGCTTCACATGGGTTACTGGAGTAATGGTTTTTAACAGTTTCTTGTGAATCTTTTCAGACTTAAGCATTGTTGTTGTTGTTGTTATGTGCCGTCGAGTCAAACCCGACTCATAGCGACCCCTCCTTGGGTTTCCGAGGCAGTATCACTATGGAAGTAGGATTGCCCACCCTTCTTCCGAGGAGTGGCTGGTGGGTTTGAACCACCAGCCGTCTGGTTAGCAGGCAAGTGTCTTAGCCACTATGCTACCAGAGCTCCCTATCCTACCAGAGCTCCCAACTTAAGCATAGACAAAAATATTCATGCATCTTAAGAATATTGTTCAGAATCCTACAAAACAACAAGTAAAGCTAGGAATGGTAGAGTCAGAAACTTACTAAATAACAAGTCAACAAGGTGGTGAGGAATAAAAGGTAAATATTGAATATTTTATTTCCTTCAGACCAAGGATGCTATAAGTACAAAGTATTGTGTAAACTCTAACAGATAATTAATTTCTGTAGCTATCATCGAGGTTATAATAAGTCACTATTCCTAACTGTACTTTTTTTTTGAGTGGTTTACTGAATAGTGATATATTATCTTGGTGATTTTGCAGTCATTCTATCCTAAATATGGGGTTTGAGTTTTGTCCTGCTAGTCATCAAAAAAATTAGTTTTTAGATGTTTCCTAGGCATCTTGTTTCTTTTCACTGGATTTTTTTTTAAAAAACTAGATTTTTACTTGTTTCTTTTTCACTGGATTACAAAGGTCTGATGATACTGTGCCTAGAGTTGACATGAATTGGGAGCTGACTCTACGGTAGCCAATAAAAACAATTGTGTATGCTGCTTAAGCTCATAATATTTTGGATTTTTTTAAAATAGTGGTTGGTCTTTTGCACTGACTCATTGCTGTATACCTGTGATTCACTGTTACTCACATATATTTTACTAGACATGGTATAAACTGAATAAGTAAAAGGTAATTTATTGGGAGCAGGAATTCAATATAGAAAGATGAGAAAATATGGATGAACAAAAGGAGATACAGGGTATCAGGAATGCTGTTATTCATGGATGATATGCCCTTTTATTCATTCTAAGAGACCTCTGTGTTAATGAGATCAGCAAATAGAGAAGCTCAACTTTGTAGATCTGTTGGCCATGCAAGGTGAATAGATTTGGTGATGGAAGCATGGAAGATGTATTTCCCCCTGTCCTGGATACTTGTCTGCTAGGAAATGGTGCTTTAGTAAACAAGGTTTTGTGAAGGGTTTAGCCTAGTGTATGGGTTGATTTTTACACTTAAACACTCACAGTACTTGGTAGTGGGCTGTTGGTGAAAAGTTGCAGGGAGACTGGTGGATAGATTAGTCAGGATCACTGTTACTGGGTAAATATTTCAGAGCTTTTTTTCTGATTAAGGAGGTCTGGTGGTGTAGTGGTTAAGGCATTTGGCTGCTGACCAAAAGGTCAGTGATTCAAACCCATGAGTCTCTCTGCTGAAGAAAGAAGAGGCAGTCTACTTCTATAGAGATTTATAGCCATGGAGACCCAGTGGTGGTCACTATGAGTTGAAGTTAACTCTATGGCTGTGAGTTTGGTTTTTATGCTGATTATGTATCATTTTATCTTTGTAATTTCTCTGGCTAGTGGTGTAGTGGGTAAGGCATTTGGCTACTAATCAGATCAGTGGTTCAAACCCACCAACTGCTTCATAGGAGGAAGATGAGGCAGTCTACTTCTGTAAAGATTTACAGCCTTGGAAACCTATGGGGGTCGCTGTGAGTCAGAATTGACTTGATTGCAGTGGGCATGGTTTGTTTTGGTTTCAAGTTTATGAGAAATGTTTAGAAATGTCGTAGCTTGAAAAACAAACACAAAACAGTTTTTGTTTTATAATGAATAGAAGGATCATTTATTTTATCCTTTTGACTCTTATAAGACCTGGTATTCTTAATTCTCATGTTCTTATTTAGTTTCCTAATGTGTGACGAAGGAGCTCTGGTAGCATAGTGGCTAAAGCACTTGACTGCTAACCAGAAGGCTGGTGGTTCAAACCCACCAGCCACTCCTTGGAAGGAAGGTTGGGCAATCCTACTTCCGTAGTGATACTGCCTCGGAAACCCAAGGAGGGGTCGCTATGAGTCGGGGCCGACTCGAAGGCACATAACAACAACAACAACAATGTGTGACGAAGCCCCTGGGTAGAGCAAATAGTTGAGCACACATCTACTAGACAAAAGATTGGTGGTTTAAATCCGCTCAGAGACACTTTGGAAAGCAGGCTCTGGTGATCTGCTTCTGAAAGGTCACAGGAAAAACTTTATGGTGCATTTCTGCTCTGCACATGTGGGGCTGCCTGCCATGAGTTGGAATAAACTCAGTAGCAACTAACAACAACAACAGCAGTCATGACTAAACAAAAAAACACTAAACTCAGTGCCATTGAGTCGATTCTGACTCATAGTGATCCCCACTGGGTTTCTGAGGCGGTAAATTGTTATGGAAGTAGATTGCCCCATCTTTCTTCCATGGAGTGGCTGGTGGGTTTGAACCACCAACCTTTTGGTTAGCAGTCAGATAGATGCCTTAGGCACCGTGACACCAGGGCTCCTTGTAATGACTAACGTAGATTTTAAATTCTTGCTCAGTCTTGATACTCAAATGTAAGAGCAAATACTGAAACCCGTGAAGATGGTCACTACAATTGTAGTTTAAGGAAAAGCCTAGCAGTGGTCTGTGTTGATGGAACATATAAATCCCACCCTGAAAGAATTACTTTAATTCTGAACTATTTTAATGGATTTTAATTCTTTCCCCTGCAGATAGAGTGATTTTAATCTTTATTCTTTTATGAAATAGAGAAATTATTTAGAAGTGGAAAGATTTAGACTTCTCTATAGTGATTTATGTAAATATGTTTACTATTTACATATGTAAATATGTAACTTCATGAAATTGATTTTGTTTCAAAGGAAAGAGAGAAGGTCACCCTGGATGTTTAGTAGTAGTTGCTGATTATAGAAAGACTTAGTTTTCTTTTTGTTAAGAACTTATTCAATTATCACTGCTTAGTTAATAACCAGTTTTATTGTGCCTTAATAAAATGAATGCAGTGCATGTTAATAAGCTGTGTATATATACATGCGCATATACATGGACATCTGTGGTACACAGTTCCAGGAGGCACCATTCACATAAATACAATGGCATTATTGGCATAAATGGCATTTCTTGTATAATTTCAGGAAAACTCACACTGATTTCTGTGTGTATGATACATCTTGAAATTGTGCAATACATGATCCTGATATCTTTAGTGCTTTAACATTTTCATGTAACTTGGCATTTATTGAATCTTCATTACAGTCTTGTCAAGGTGCAGATAAGTATTATCATGCTCATTTTATAGATGCATAAACCAAGACTAAAAATTCATTTTCTAAAATCTTCTTTGCTGTGAAATGATAATACCAGATTTAGTGATCTATAGAGTTGGAAGACAAAGGATTTGATATGAGATTGACCTAGATCTCAATCCCAGTTCTATCTCCCAGTAGTTGTGAAAGTTGAAATATGTTTCTTCTTCCTTGGTTTCCTTTCCTTCCTTGACAAAAATATCATTATAAGGAGTTTTGTTGAGATTAAATGAATTTATGTGCTTAAAACAGTCCAAAGTTTTATACATACAGTGGTACAGTGCCTAAGGCACTTGATTGCTAAACAGAAGATCAGCAGTTCAAACCCACCAGCTGCTTCATGGAAGGAAGATGGGGCAGTCTACTTCAGTAAAGATTTACAGCCTTGGAAACCTAGTGGGAGTTGCTGTGAGTCAGACTCGACTCTATGGGAGTGAGTTTGATTTTTTTTTAAAGTTCTCGATTAATTGCACTAATAATAATACAGATAATACTATTTTAAGAGTTTTGTATAATATTTTTCAGAGATTATGAGATTAACCAACAGTTGGCAGAGCATGAGGAAGTATCCTTTTAACTGGCGGCTAGACTTGGGCCAAACTTACCAAGATCTTAGGCAGTGAGCCAGGAATTATTAAAAGAAAAAAAAAAAGACATAGGTAATAATTGGTACACAGTCAAGGACAGCTTGTGGAGCCATAGTAGACCTAACATAGTTTGTGTAAAATAAAGCAGATTTGAACCATCTGGTCACACTAAAAGAAATGAGAAATTACTGCAGTGGGAGAGAAGGAAAAAATTATAAAGTGTGGAGTAATTTATATTGTGTCCATTGGCTCCTTCTTATCACTAATATTCCATTATCACTAATTATCACCAATACCATTATCACTAATATTCATCATAGTGACTCTTAAGTCACCAAGAAATAATTGAATTGTGTTGGATTTTATCTGAGACTACAGAACTAATAATAATAAACTTAGACTTCTGCTAATATGTCTTTGAAACTCAAAGGAGTATCTTTCACTTATGTGTAACATTAATTCTTTATACTCAGTGGTGCTAGATGAAAAATGTTTTAGTGAATATAAGTATGTGCATATTTTAATTCTCAAAACTGAGGTAAGTAAGGTTAATGACTAATGGTAAGGTAAAAAGCTGTAAGTTTAGACCTTCGTAAGTATTTGATTCTGGACCTTCCTCTTACTGTTTATTCTGGTTACCTAGTGCCGCTCTGACAAGAAATATACCACAAATGGGATGGCCTTAACAAACAAGAGTTTATTCTTACAATTTGGAGGCTTTAAGTTCATGTTCAAAGTGTCAGGCTCTAGGGGCTGGGTGAAAGCCCCTCAACCTTGGGGTCCAGCTCTGCCTCCTGCTCCTGGCCCACTGGAGTTAGAGCGTTTCTTCACTCAGACAGCTGCTGGCTGCTGAGGCTGAGAAGCCCTAAGGTTGACAAGTAAAAAGGCACAGTCC
>NW_006922130.1:1503366-1504365 GCF_000298275.1 Orycteropus afer afer
TTGCATCTAGATGGCAGCTTGCAAGCTTTTAAGACCACAGTCGCTAATTGCCAAAGTAGGAGGTGGAACAGTGTATTGTGTACTATGTTATGCCAGTTGAGCTTGATGTCCCCTGCGATTATGGTCCCGAGCCCGCAAGTTCAACTACTAGGTCCCTCTTGGTAGCTGGCTGTGACTAAGCAGTGATTACAACCTTGCCCCTTGTCAGATCTACTAAACACCTGGGAATTCTGATCATACACATAAACTTGTAGGACCATTGTCTGACAACCCTATACATCTTCTTGGGTACACTCCCCGCTTCATAGAGATACCTACTAGTTCAGCCTGTCCACCTATCTATCTACCAACATACCCATGTTTGCCTTCACTGACAATGCTGTACTATATGTGCAAAAGGGTTCATCTTTGTTGTCTGTACCTCCCACGTACCTCTCTATGTCTTTCTCTTCCTCAATGCCACTACAATGATCACTCATATTTGGTACATTGCCCTTCTCTTCACCCAAATCAATACTTATCTCTGTCTGTCTAACAGTGTTCCCACCCCTCCCCTCCCACCCTTGGTAACCAACAGAGAACATGTCCTTCCATAGATAAACATTTCCTTGACTTTTACAATAATGGAGCAATACAATATTTGTCCTTTTGTGATTGACTTATTTCACTCAGCATAATGTCTTCCAAGTTCATCCACGTTATTTGGTGTTTTGCAGATTCTGCATTATTCTTTAGGGTTGCATAGTATTCCATTGTGTGTATTTGCCATAGTTTGGTTATCTGTTCCTCAGCTGATGAACACCTAGGTTGTTTCCATCTTTTGGCTATTGTAAATAGTGCTGCGATGAACATGGGTGTGCATATATCTGTTCTTGTCATGCCTCTGACTTCTTTAGGGTATATACCTGGTAATGGAATGGCTGGGTCAAATGGTATTTCTAATTTCAACTTTTGAAGGAATCACCATACTGCTTTCCGCAATGGTTGTACCATTTTACA
>NW_006922130.1:1516076-1540059 GCF_000298275.1 Orycteropus afer afer
TGTTATCATTTCCTTTGTTGCTGTTGTTTTAGTATTTGCTGAGTATTTGTGCTTGTCGTCTCTTTTATTGTGATACGAAGGTTTATCATTTTTCTTTGAGGTTACCCTATGATTTATAATTTTCTTCCCGAGTTTAGAACAGTACATTCTGTCTAGTAACTCTCTCAACTTCCTCACTGTTTAGAAGTTCTGTAACTGCACATTCTTTTCCCTCTTTTTTGTTTGTAGTTGTCCTCACTTGCCAATTGATGTCTCTGGTGCCCTGTTTATAATCTTGTAAGCTCATTTTACTTTGGATATGTCCATAGTTGTGGTTTCTGGGTTATGTCATCTTGTGTATTAATGGTCGGTTGTTATTTGCCATTTTTGGTTTTCTGTTCAAAGGACTCCCTTTAGCATGTCTTGTAAGGTTGCTCTGGTTTTAACAAATTTCCTTAGTTTCTGCTTATCTGGAAATCTCCTAATTTCACCACCATATTTGAGAGACAATTTTGCCTGGTATATAATTCTTGGTTGAAAATTTTTCTTTTTCAGGGTTTTATATATACCATTCCATTGCCTTCTCGCTTGCATGGTTTCTGCTGAGAAATCAGAGCTTATTCTTTCTGGCTGTCTTTGTAGGTAACTTTTTGTTTTTCCCGTGCTGCTTTCTGTCTTTGTCCTTGGTTTTGGTGAGTTTGATGATGGTATGCTTGGTGATTTTCCTTTGGGGTTCGTTGGACTTCCTGATTGGATATGTTCTCCTCTTTCATCATATCCAGGAAGTTCTCCTCCATCAAATCTTGGACAATTTTCTCAGTGTTTTCGTTTTTCTCTTCTTCTTCTGGAATTTCAATGAAATGTAGATTATTTCTTTTGAAGGTATCCCACATGAACCTTAGGCTTTCTTCATATTTTTTATTTTATTTTTTTTTCTGCTTGATCCCTTTCCAAAGAAGTATTCAGGAATTTGTCTTCAATCTCATTAATCCTTTCTTCCATTACATCAGTTCTACCCCTTTGCCCTTCCAATGTGTTACCTATTTCTCACAATTTGGTATTAATCTTCTGGATTTGTATATGTAGATTTAGAATCAATCCTCATTTTTCATTTATTTTGTCATTTATTTCTTGTATTCCAAATTCTTCTAAGGTTTTTTCTGTGTTTTCTTTGGTCTGTCTCTCAATCCTTTGAAGATACTTAAATATAATTCTTTTGAATTCCTTACCGGAGAGGTCCATTGCTGCTGCTTCCTTAGAGAAGTATCCTGGATCTGTATCCTGTTCCCTTGTTTCTACCACTTTATCTTCTTTGTGTGGACTGTGATGGTCTGTTGTCTCCGAGACATCATGGTATTGTGTTAAGATCTCTGTTATTTGTTTTTGTAGAGCAACTAAGGGTGATTCAGGCTCTTTTTGGTGGTTTTTTATCATTGGCCTGTTGGAGAAGGAGGTGCTGGCTCTTGCTCAGGAAGTGAGGTTGCAGGAGGTGTGGGTGTACTTGTACCTTTGGGGACTGTTGCTGTCTCCCACTCATTTAGACAAAAATTACATTTGAATAACCATGAAAAAACTAAAAGCACATGAACAAAAAATACACTATGTAATCACACAGGAACAGTAACCCAAAAAAGAAAAAGGGGAGAAAAGAAGAAGAAAGCCTGCAATTTCTGGGGATAGGGCACTAAGTGAAAAAAGGTAGAGAAGGAAAATAATGAAGAAACAATGGGGGGTGGAAATAAAAACCCAACAAGGAACAGGGTTAACCGGGAGAAAAAAAGGGAAAAAAAAATAACCAGAAACTGGGAAAGGATTAAAAAAAAATGGTATAAACTAGTACCTGGGAGGGGAAGAATAGTACAAAGGACAGAAGTATTAATAGTAGTTTTAAAACAGAGAAATACAAGCCAACTAAAACCAGAAAAAAGAAAGAGAAAAAGAAGAAAAAATTAAAATTAAAAAAAAAAAAAAATTTCAGCGGAGGACAGGGCAGGGCGCCAAGGGTCTATCTGAGCACACAAACTGGGATGGAGTTCCTGCAGGCCCAGAAGGTTGCTGGGTGTGGGGGGGGTGGTTGCACCTCCGTTCCCCAAGCGGGTGTGGGGTATAAGAGTAACAAGGACTATTGCACCTTTTCAGTCGTGCAGGTCTGGAGAGTTCTTGGGGTTACTGGAAAGCAGGATCTCTTCTTAAGCCCCTGGAATCTGATAGCGTGCTGTCTCTTTAGATTGTCTCTAGCTGCTGGTTATGGGTTGATTTGTTTTGTCTTGGTTTTATGGTTTAATATGTTGAAAAGGTGAAGCTGGTGTATTTTATTTTATTATTGATTCAGGTATTTTGGGTCGCTCTGCTGTTTTCTTTGTCATGGTGGAGTCACTGTGTGGAATGTTGATATGTGTTTCTGTTTGTCGTAAAGAGGGTTTAGAGTTCGAAGCGGGAGGTTTTATGGTAATTGGCTGAATTTGGTTTCTCCTGTTGAGTGAGTGAAGTCATTGACGGAGAAGGTGGGAGCAGAAGAAGGAAAGCTTGGTGTTGCTAGGGTCGGTTTCTAGGGCTTTGCGCAGGCTGTTATTGATGATGTAGTTATTTACAAGACCACTGCTCAATCTTAGGAAAGATTCCTGTTGTTAAGGAGTTGCCACTTTCCGCCAGGTTCAGGCACACTCAAAGATCCCGCTTTGGAGGCCCCTCGGTGCCCAAAAGCCTATCCAAGGCAAATTCCTGGGACCACACTTAGCCACAGCTTCCTCTCTCTCCCTGCCCCGTCTGCCTGCGGCACTGGCACAATCCCCCTAGACTGCTAATGCCTCAGGAGTTTGTGATACCGCCCACCTGCGGCGTCAAAGATGCACGTGATTTTAGCTGTGCTGGAGTCGGGAGAGTACTTGCTAATAAACTATGGTTCCAGTATCTGTGACAAAGATAAGCACAGTGTCCCCCAGGCTGACCCAAGCCCACTCTGTGACCCGCTGAGAGGGGAGCAAGCTCACCCTATTGGAGCATCAGTGAGCTCTCTGCTTGAGTTTCAATGATGCTGCACGTGCCCTTCTGCACTTAAGTGACCTAAATTACGGGCAGAAGCAGGTGCTGGAGGCAGATCCTTGGGGCCATTTGCTGGGATGTTGTTGTGGTCGCTGGTATGTTGGTATAGGGTGTCTTCTTTCTTGGCTCACGGGGATCTCAGGTGGCTGCCCTTGCCCGCTAGTCAGTGACTGCCCCAGGGAGGTTTCCAATGGCCTCTCTCGGCTGCCTGTCCATCCTCTGCTAGGTAGCTCTTTCTTAAATAATCTCCCTGTGCCTTTCCTCTACTTCTGTGTTTGGTGCACTCTGATTCAGTGAGCTGTTCAGAAGAGCAAAATCCCTAATTCAAACTGCTGTACCTAGTTTTTCAAGCACTTAGATGCTAGAGGGAAATAGCGTGGTGCTTACTGATGAGCCTCCATTTTGAATCCCGAGTTCTTCCTCTTGAGGCAAACCTGGAATTATACAACATTAAAATTTTGACCATTATGAATCTACTGCATATAACTTAGTGGGTACCAACAACTAAGAAAAGGTATAGCCCAACATGTACATGCTGAAATGACTTTGTAAGCACTTAGAATGAATGTGTGTGATAGCTTTCTACTATTGTGGTAATTATGTTTGTGTGTCAACTTGGCTGGGCCTGGTTGAATGGCTGGGCAGCTGGTGATAGTTATTCCCCATGATGAGACTGGCAATCTGTGGTGGGACTTACCACAAGCAACTGAGTAGCTGCCTTTGAGTATGTGGTCTGCTTCCCATATATAAGCAGCTTTGGGAATGGTCTCTAACTTTTGGCGTGTTTGGACCCTGCGTGTAGCCATGTCGTTGTTCAGCAGCCTGCATGCTCTGCCGACCTTGGCACTTAAAATGGACTTAAGTTAATGGCCTGCCATGTGGTTTGGTAACATCGGGATGTAGCATTTTACTTGTCAACCTTGGGCTTCTCAGCCTCAGCAGCCAGCAGCTGTCTGAGTAAAGAAACGCCTCTAGTTCCAGTGGGCCAGGAGCAGGACGCAGAGCTGGACCCTAAGGTTGAGGGGCTTTCACCCAGCCTCTAGAGCCTGGCACTTTGAACTTGAACTTAAAGCCTCCAAACTAAGAGAATAAACTCCTGTTTGTTAAGGCCATCCCATTTGTGGTGTATTCCTGTCAGAGCGGCACTAGGTAACCAGAACAACTATCCTAAAAGTAAGATCAGGAATAGGCAGGACTAGGCCTTCACATTCTATTAAGCTTGAAGTTTATATTTAGATGAAATTTCTCCTAATGGTATAAGATACTAGAAATGCTGAAAACTTTTTGTGATACTATGCTCAAGGAAGGAACCCTGGTGGCACAGTGGTTAAAGTACTTGGCTGCCAACCAAAAGGTTGGTGGTTTGAACTCACCAGCCTTTCTGTGTAAGAAAGATGTGGCAGTCTGCTTCTGTAAAGATTTATAGCCTTGGAAACCCTATGGGGGCAGTTCTACTTTCTCCTGTAGTGTCATTATGAGTCAGAATCAACGTCATGGCAGTGGGTTTTGGGTGTTCAGGTATTAGCAATGGACACAATTTTTTTTTTTTTTTTTTAATGAGAAACTATGATTGCCTGGCTTAATAATAACCAACTCTAAAATACCCACTGCCATCAAGTTTCCACGACTCTAAATCTTTTTGGAAATAGACTGGCACATCTTTCTCCCACAGGGCAGCTGGTACGTTCAAACTGTTGACCTTTTGAAAAGCTTCCATATGCTTTAACTACTGTGCTAACAGGGGTCCTTTAATATTTAAAACAAACCAAACCAAAAGATTGATGGTTTTATTTGTTGTGATGTTTCCAGTTCATACTTAAAATTTAGTTTCAGAGTCTTCATAGATTTCTTGTACAGTTAGTCCATTGTATAGTTATTGTTTTAGTTAAGAGGACTGGAGCTGTGTTAAGAATGTGGCCATTCTTTAAATCTCATCTGCCAATGGAGATAATTACTATTTCTGATGTGTATACCTTTATTATGGTGACTGGGACTTCTAGTGTAATGTTAAATAGCAACAAGCAAGCATCCTTATCTTGGTCCTTACCTTTGGGGAAAAGCTTTCAGTCTTTCATCATTGAGTGTGATGCTGTGAGTTTTTCATTAAGTGCTCTTTATTATGTTGAAGAATTTCCCTTTGTCCTCATTTGGTAAATGTTTTTTTAATCATGAAAAGGTGTTGGTTTGCCAGATGCATTTTTGGCATGACTTGAGATGATGATGTGTTTTTTTTTCCTTCATTTTATTAATATGGTGTATTACATTAATTAATTTTCTAATGTTGAACCGTCCATGTGTTCCTGGAATAAATCCCACTCGTTTGTGGTATATAATCCTTTCATTGTGCTTTTGGATTTGGGGTACTAGTTTTGTTGAGGCTTTTTGCATCACGATTAATAAGAGAGCTTGATTTGTGATTTTCCTTTCTTGTGTTGCCTTTATGCGGCATTGATATCAGGATAATGCTGACCTCATAGAATTAGTTTTAGAAATTGTGTTCCCTCTTCTGTTTTTTGGAAGAGTTTGAAAAGGATTGGTTTTAATTTTCCTTTGAATGTTTGGTAGAATTCCTCAGTGAAGCCACCTAGTTCTTGACTTTTATTGAGACATTTTTGGTTACTGATTACTTGCTTCACTTGTTAAAATCTGTTGAGATTTTTTCTTTCTTCTGAGGAAATGTAGGTAGTTTATGTGTTTCTAGGAATTTGTGTACTTCATTTAGGTTATCTAAATTCTTGGCATACAGTTATTCATTGTAATCTCTTATAATCCTTTTTGTTTCTGCATGATCAGTAGTAATGTCCCCAAATTCATTTCTGATTTTAGTTATTTGTGACTTCTTTTTTTTCTTTGTCAGTCAAGCTAAAAGTCCATTGTTTTTATTTTTTAATTTTTTTTGTGATTCTTATAATTTTTATTGGAATAGCCAGTATTATAATTTTTTTTAAAAAAATTTGTTTGAAAAAGGGGTTTCATTTTTTTTCTTAGTAGTAAAGATATATATAACTCAGCATTTGCCAGTTCATTGTTTTTCACATGTACATTTCAGTGACTTCGATTAAATTAATCATGATATGTAGCCATCACCCATATTCGTTTTCGGATTTTTCCATCCCCATTAACAGTGCTTCCTAAACAATGATTCTTCCTTTCCTTCTCTCACCTGGGCACCTGGTACAACCAGTAATAAACTTTGGTTTGTATACATTTGCCTGTTCTAGATGCTTCATATCAGTGGGATCATACAATATTTGTCTTTTTATGTCTGACTTATTTTATTCAACATAATTTTTCCAAGGTTCATCCATGTTGTACCATGTATCTGGACTTAATTCTCTTTATGGCTGAGTAATAGTCCATTGTATGGATATACCACAGATCCATATATTTGTTAATGGGTATTTAGATTATTTCCACCTTTTGACTGTTGTGAATAATGCTGCAATGAACACAGTGTACATGTGTCTGCTTCATTCTCCCCTTTCAAGTCTTTTGAGTATATATTCCTAAAGATGGAATTACAGGTCATATGGTAATTCTGTGTTTACCTTTTTGAGGAATTGTGAACTGTTTTCCACAACAGCTGTACCATGTTTATATTCTTACCATCAATGGATGAGGGTATGATTTCTCCACATCTTTGCCGTTGTTCATGTTAATGTTCTTTTCAAAGAACCAATTACTGGATTAGTGTTCATTATTTTTCTGTTCTCTATTTTACTTATCTCAGTTTTAATCTTCATTATATTGTTCCTCTGGTAGTTTGCTGTTTTTCCGCACCCCCCCCCCCAGTCCTTCAAGGCATAACTTTAGGTTATTGATTTAAATCTTTCCTCATTTTAAATGTAGGCATTTATAGCAATAAATTTCCATGTGAACAGTGCATTTGCTGCATCCCATAAATTTTGGAGTGTGTGCTTTGATTTTCATTTGTCTCTAAGAATGATCTTAATTCCTGTCGTAATTTTTTTCTTTGATCCATTGGCTGTTTAATTTCCACACATTTGGAATTTTCCAGCTCTTTTGTTACTGATTTCTAATTTCATTTCACTGTGGTCAGACAAGATAGTTGGTATGATTTCCTTCTTTTTAGATTTACTGAAGCTTGCTTTGTGACCTAACATGTGGTCTATCCTGAAAAGATGTGTATTTTGCATGTATTGTTGAGTGGCGTGTTCTATATGTCTCTTAGGTCTAATTGGTTTATAGTGTTATTCCAGCCCTCTATTTCCTTATTGATCTTCTTGCTAAATGTTGTGCCCGTTATTGAAAGTGATATATTGAAGTGTCCAGCTTTTATTGTAGAATTGTCTGTCCCGCCACTCAATTTTGTCAGTGTTGTTTTATATATTTCAAGGCTCTATTGTTAGGTACGTGTACATTTATAATGGTTATATAGTCTCGATAAATGATCCTTTATCATTACATAATGTCCTTTATTGTCTCTTTTAACAGTTTTCAACTTAAAGTCTATTTTGTCTGCAATTAATAAAGTCATGCAAGTTCTCTTTTGGTTTCTATTTGTGTAGAATTTTTCCTCCCATCCTTTTATTTTAGCCAATTTATGTTTTTGAATCTAAAGTGAGTCTCTTGTAAACAGCATATGGTTGGATAGTTTTTTTTTTTTAAATCCATTCTGCACTCTGACCTTTGATAGAAGAGTTTTATATATTTACATTTAAACTAATTATTGATGAAGCAGGACTTAGCCTCTGCCATTTTGCAGTTTGTTTTCTCTGTGTCTTACACCTTTTTTTTCCCCACCTCTCATTTACCCCACTACTCTTGTTTTGTGTTTGGCTGATTTTTTAATAGTGAGCCATTTTGATTCCCTTCATGATTCTTTTTGTGTATTTGTTTTAGAAATTTACTGTGTGGTTAACGTGGAAATTACAGTTGACAGTCTAAATTTATACAGTCTAGTTTGAATAGAAGGAGCTCTGGTAGCATAGTGCCTAAGGCACTTGACTGCTAACCAGAGGCTGGCAGTTCAAACCCACCAGCCACTCCTCAGAAGGAAGATGGGGCAGTCTACTTCCATAGTGATACTGCCTTGGAAACCCAAGGAGGGGTCGCTATGAGTCGGGTCTGACTTGACAGCACATAACAACACAACAACAACAGTTTGAATGGATACAAGGCTAACTTTAATAGTATGCAAAACTCTTGTTTCTGTACAGCTCTGTTACAGCATCACTACCACCTTTATGTTGTTGTCATGAATTCATCATTATATATTGTGTGTCCGGTAATATAAATGTATACTTTTTTTTGTATATGTCTTTTAAATCTTGTAGTACATAATGAGAAAAATCTTGGTGGCACAAACTATTGTTTTATTTTAGTAGCTGAAAGGTTGGTGGTTTGAACCCACCCATAGGTTACTTGGAAGTAAGGCCTGGCGATCTGCTTCTAAAAGATAACCAAAACCAAAAATGAAACCAAATCTACTGCATTTGAGTTGATTCCAACTCATAGTGTCACATAGGGTTTCCGAGACTGTAAATCTTTATGGAAGCAGATTGCCTCATCTTCCTCCCACAGAACAGGTGGTGGGTTTGAATTGTCAACTTTCTAGTTAGCAGCAAAATGCCTTAATCACTGCACCGTGAGAGCTCCAGAAGGTCACAGTCTAGACCTTTTGGTCCGAAGGTCACAGACTTGAAAAGTCTGTGGAACAGTTCTACCCTGCACACATGCGGTTGCCATGAGTCAGAATCAACTCGATGGCTACTAACAGCACATCAGTGCAAACCAAAAATCCAATAAAAGTGGCTTTTATATGTGTCCATTAAATTTATTTGTATATGAAGATCTTTATTTCTGAAATGACTTCAGGTTGCTGTCTCATGTTCTTCCGTTTGAACCAGAAAGACTCCCTTGAGCATTTCTTGAAGGGCAGGCTTAATGGTTAGGTAATGAACTTCCACAGCTTTTGTTTATCTGAAAATGTCCTAATTTTCACTCTCACATTTGATGGATAGTTTTGCCAGACATAGAATTTCTTGGTTTACCTTTTTTTTTAGTTTTAGCATTTAAAGTATGTCATCCCACTGCCTTCTGGCCTCCATTGTTTCTGAGGAGAAATTGTGCTTAATCTTAGATTTACTTCTCTTGCTGCTTTCAAGATTCTCTCCTTATCCTTGCTTTTCAGCATTTTAATTACAATAAACTAGTGTGGGTCTCCTTGGGTTTATACTAGTTGGAGTCCCTTTTTGGATAGATTTCTGGATAGATTTTTAGATAGATTTCTGTCTTTCACCAGGCTTAGGAAGTTTTCTGCCATTATTTCTTTAAATATTTTTTCTCCTTTTTCTTTCTTCTCCTTCTGAGACTCCTGTACTGTGTATGTTCATCTACTTGATGATGTGCCACAAGTACCTCTGATACTGTTCACAGTTTTTCCATTCTTTTTCTTTTTGTTCCTTTAGACTTGATGTGGTATGCATGGGTGGAGAGCTTTTACATGGCCTTTCTAGTCATGTCTTGTAACAGCCACCAAATGATTGTATGGAATGGCTGTGGGGGTAAGGCCATGCAAATGAGATGTGTGGTGTATAGTGCTCAGTGGCACTCTACCAGTAAGCCTTGGACTGAAGGAGCCAAGTTACTGCTTCTATAATTATAATTTTTATGATCATCCTGTTGTTAGTCAGCATTCACAACTAAATCATATAATCCTAAACAGCAGCTTCCTCTACCTTCTCATCTTAGACCGGTCAGAAAAAGAGAAATAGATGCATTGGGTATCCTCTGTTGTCCCTTTTATTTTCAGTGTAAGCACATGCATGGCATGTAAGCAACCACTTCATGCCTTTATCTCCCCTTAGTTTAGATAGCCAGTTTCTAAATTACTGTGCCTTGCAAACCAGTACTCCGAGGAGACAAGCATGTGCCTTGATCTAAAGTATTCTGTTTCAGTTGGAAGTTTGAGCATCTTCATCCATAAGCAAAGTCCACTCCAGGTGGTCAGTGGGTACCACCTGTAGGCTTAGGAGTCTATACAACTCCCCTTGCTTCATGCAACATTTTCAATTGTTCTATCTTCTGTTTAGCTTATTTTTTTCTACCTGCTCAAATGTGCTATTCAACTTCTCCTGGGAATTTTCCATTTCAATTATTTTCAGCTCCAGTATTTGTTTGGTTCCTTTTTATAATTACTCTCTATTGACATTTCATTCCTACATTGTTTTCTTCATTTCCTTTAGGATTTTCATGTTTTCCTTTAGTTTTTAAACATTTATACTATTTTTATAAAATCTTTGTTTGTGAATCTATTATCTAGGCTTCCATTGGAACAGTTTCTGTTGCTTTATTTTTGTTCTTTTGAATGGGGCATCCTATACTTTATCTTTCTATGGCTTGTGATTTTTTTTTTTTTTTGTTGAAAACTGGACATTTGAATATTATAATGTAGTAACTCTGGGAGTCATATTCTCCCCCTTCACCAGTGTTTGCTTGTTTACTTGTTAAAGATTTACTTTTTTCTTTCTTTAGTGACTTCTAAGTATTCTGCAAAGACTGCCTTCTTGCACGTGTATCAACACATTTCTGTTCCTTAGTTTGTAGTCATCTTGTATTTTGACAGATGTTTCCTTTAATGCCAGAGGAAAAATCACACAGAAAAACAAAACAAAACAATAAAATGGAAAAAAAAAATCATTTTCCTGTCTTTACAGATTGGCTCTGTGCTGGGACACTCCTTCAGCACTTGGCCAGGCTTGCACTGAGCTCAGGAATTAGCCCCTGGTGAGTCAGGCCAGGTGAAAGCACAGGGTTTTCTCAGGTATGCTGTGAATCGGTGTCTTGTGCTGGGTATAAACATGACTTTGTGATATAGATAGGTGTAGATAGGTGATTTTGAATTTCCTTATGACCCAAAAGAACTCTCTTCTTACCTTCTCCTTGATTTCTTAGGCATATATTGTATGCCTCAGTTGCATTCTTTAGTCTCATGCATCTACAGATAGTTCCAGTTTTGTGGCTTTGTCGCTTTTTTGCCCTGCAGAAGCACTGAAATAGGCCAAACAGAGATGACTGCCTTGTATCAGTCCTTTAGGTAGCTCCCAGACTAATTAGAACAGATGCACACAATAATTTGTAAATATTGTCTGCTTTGCTTCCTTCAGAGCCACAGAACAGGGATTGCAGAATCTGTCCCTGGGAATGGAGATTGTTTTAGAATTAAGGTAACCACATTGAGTTGGGGGTGGGAGTGGAGAAAAGGGCAGGGTACAGGCAAAAAAAAAACCCAAAGCTTTTCTATTGTTATGAAGTTGCCTTTTTCTTGATTCATTGTTTTCTTAGTTGCTATAAATCTTTTACCAGTTCCCAGATTTTTGACAGAGTTGGCTCTACCAGTTTCTGCTCTTTTTTAGTATTTCTGTGGGAGGTGGGTGGCAGGAGCATGGAGCTGATTACACTGTCATCTTGCTATAGACATGACAATTCTTTCATAGTATTACTTATAAGAGAAAACAAACTCTACAGTCTGTCAAGGAATAATAAGAGCGTACCTCTCTCCACTGATCTTCCTTGTGGTCTTGTTTTTTCTCCTGTATCCTGGATGTGAAATAGAGGAAGTGGGGATCGATTTGGGCTACGAGCCTACATATTTATCCTGGATTGTGTTTGAGTTCTTTCAGAGCAGCCTTCCTCTGATGATTAGGGCAAATAAAGTTTGGATAGTATGGTAGCTCTGGTGGCGTAGTGCGTAAGGCATTTGACTGCTAACCAGAAGGTTGGCGGTTCAAACCCACCAGCCACTACTTGGAAGGAAGACTGGGCAATCTACTTCTGTAGAGATACTGCCTCGGGAACCCAAGGAGGGGTCGCTATGAGTTGGATCCAACTTGATGGTCCTGAGTTTGGTTTTTGGTAGTATGATTGGTAAATAAGCCCCCCACCCCACATAGATGTACATGTTCTAATCCCTGGCATTTTTGACTGTGTTACTTTAAATAGCAAAGGAGAATTAAGATTGCATATGGAATGTAAGGTTATTAATTAGCTGACTCTAAATGGGAAGGTTGTTTTTGTGAGTTCAGTGTAATCACAAGGGTGGTTAAAAGTAGAAGAGGAAGGCAGAAGACAATCAGAGAGATGACAGTGGAGAAAGACCTGCCTAACCGTACATTGCTGACTTGGAGTAAGGAGTCCTAAGCCAAAGAAAGTGGACCAATACTCTAACTCAAATCAAACTCAATGCCATCAAGTTGATTACAACTCATAATGACCCCCATTGGTTTTCCAAGGCTCTAAACCTTTACCAGAAATAGATAGCCCTGTTTTACTTTTGCAGAGCAACTGGTGGGTTTGAAACACTGACATAGTGGGCAGCCAAATGCCTTATCCCCTACCGTCAGAGCTCCTTACTAGATGGTAGAAAAATCAGTGAGATGGATTTTTCTCAAGAGCCTCCAGAAGGAATACTGTCTTGTAGACACCTTGATCATTTTCTGTTTGTTTTGAGAGAAACTGAGAAAAATTTTTTCTTGTTTAGTTACCTAGTACCTATCTGACAGGAATATACAAATGAGATGGCTTTAACAGGAGTTTATTCTCTTACAGTTTGGAGGCCTTAAGTCTGAGTTCAAAGTGCCAGGCTCTAGGGGCTTGGTGAAAGCCCCTCAACCTTAGGCTTCAGCTCTGCCTCCTGCTCCCTGCCCACTGAAGCTGGAGGCATTTCTTCACTCAGCTACTGGCTGGTGAGACAGACAAACCCATGGTTGACAAGTAAAAAGGCACAGTCCCAATGATACTAAACAACATGGTAGGCTACTAATTCAAGTCCAGATTAAGTCCCAAGATTGGCAGGGCATGGCAGGCTGTTGAACAATGACTTGGCTACATCAGGGTTCAAGTGTGCCAAAAGGCTAGAGACCAATCCCAAAGCTTCTCCTTATATACGGGAAGCAGACCACATCCCTGAAGCAGGTACTCAGCTGCTCATGGAAGATTCCGCCATTGGGTACATTGCCATTCTCATCATAGGGAATAACTGTCTCCAGCTGCCCAGCCACTCAGGCCCAGCCAAGTTGACAACTACCTTAACTACCACAGGTCTGGAGATTGAAAATAATTTGGGAACTTTTCCTCTGACAAGTCTGAATAGCTTCTAACAAAGATAAGTAGAAAAACATTGTAGGATCTTACCCCTTAGACTTTTATTACTATGTATTTTACAATGTTTATATTTTGTCAGTGTTTTTGTTTCAATTTCTGACAAGCTGGTGTAAGTCAGGTTTCAATAATAACAGTAAGTAAAACATTGAAAGTAAATAAGAAAATCTTTCTTAAAGAAGCATTATGGTCTTTTAGTTTTAAGAAATCCTACAAAGGAAGCAGCAGTCAAGAAATCAAATGATATATTATTGCATCGAGGAAATTTGCTGCACGATTTTCTTTGACGTGTTAAGAAGTAAAGATGTCACCTTGAGGACTAAGGTGGCCTGGCCACACCATGGTACTTTCAGTCACCTTTGTGGATGTGAAAAGTGGACAATGAATTAAAGAAGACTGAAGAAGAATTGATGCATTTGAATTACGGTATTGGTAAAGAGTATTGAATATACCATATACTGCCAGAAAAATGAACAAATCTGTCTTGGGAGAAGTACTGAGAAGCAAGGATGATGAGACTTTTTCTTTTTTCTTTTGGACATATTATCAAGAGTGACTAGAATGTGAAGAAGAATATCATGCATGTTAAAGTAGAACCAGATAAAACCAAAGTCACTGCCATTGAGTCTGTTCTGACTTGTAATGACCCCCATTGGGTTTGCAAGGTAATAAATCATTATAGAAGTACATTGCCTCATCTTCATTTTGCAGAGTGGCTGGTAGGTTTGAACTACCAACTTTCTGGTTAGCAGTCAAATGCCAAGAAGACAACCCCCAGTGAGATAGATTGATAACAGTGGCTACAGCAGTGGGCTCAAGCATAGCATCGATTGTAAAGATGGCATAGGACCAGGCAACGTTTTGTTCCATTGTACCTAGGGTCACTGTGATTCAGAACCGACTCTACAGCACCTAACGACATTTACTCTTTACCAGTTTGCTTCATTGCAGTGCAGGTTATACTACCTGTTCTGCCTCTAATCCTAAGGTAGTTGTAAATTAATTAATTGGTGTAGAAGCACTTTACAAAATCAAGAATGATACATAACTAGATATTTGTTCTGTGCAGCTTTTACCAGTGTCCATCCATAGATAAAAAGATCACCTTAAACTCTGGAAAGATCTCATTTCATAAAACCAGTAAACCTTGTAGTTAGTCTATTTATATTCTTTATCTTTTTGTAGTAAATGAAGTTACGCTTTTTAAAAATTCTGAAAGGAGCCATCAAGATCAGTTGATTTATGTCCTTACTTTACAGGTAAAACCAAAGCCAGAAACATAACTTGTTTACAGTCGTATTGTGTGACAAGGCCAGTCTTTAAATTCCACTGTACATTAATTTATGGAAAGACTAACTTTGATGTGTGTTCATGCTTCGTTAGTTTATGACATAATAGAGGAAGCAAGATAGAGATCATCTGAAGTGATAAGTAGTCCACCCAAAAAACCAAACTCATTGCCGTCAAGTCAATTCGCTTCGTAGCAACCCCTCTGTGGGTTTCTGAGGTGGTATCACTACAGAAGTAGATTGCCCAGTCTTCCTTCTAAGCTCCTTTTTCTCACATTAACTTTTATTTTTCAATCAACATATATATGAATGTGTGTAGTCTTCTATTTGCTTTTATATATACTGTTTCTTGCTCTTCTCTTTGATTTCTCTAACTTCAGGACTTTACATTTTTGTTCTTTTTTTTTTCCTTCACAATTTTATTTTATTGTTACTGAAAATATACACAGCAAAAACATATATCGATTCAACAGTTTATATGTGTACCATTAGTGACATTGGTTACACTCTTCAAGTTCTGCAGCCATTCTGATTCTCCCTTTCTGAGTTGTCTATCATTAACATAAAAACTCACTGTCCTCTCCCCAAGGTTCTTACCTAATGTTTTGATTGCTATTGTCAGTTTCATCCCATATAGATCTTAAAATGCTCAAGGCAGACCTATTTTACTAGTTAAGCTATTATTTAGTTTTAAGATGATTTCAGGGAATTTGTTTGGCTTAAGGTTTAAAGATTATTTCAGAGCAGTAGTTTCAGGGGTTCATCTACCCTCCATCACAAGAAATTCTGGAGTCCATGAGAATTCGGAATTCTGTCTGCATCTTCCCCCTTTTGATCAGGATTATTTTATGGAGTCTTTGACCAAAACGTTCTGTGATGGTAGCTGGGCACATTCCACTTTTTCCAGTCTCATGGCAAAGGAGCCAGTTGTTCATGGAGGTTTTTAGCCACACATTCCATATTTTTTTCCTATTCTGACCCTCCTTCCTCTGTTGCTCCATGTGAATTGAGACTAATTATGCCTTTGGTGGCTGCTTGCAAGCTTTTAAGATCACAGGCATTACATGGTGACCTAACAGGTAGAAGAGAAGCACTAAACATGTTATTAGGCCAGTTAACTGAAATGTTGTATAAAACCTTGACCCTGTACCTCCAATCCAAGGAACAAAAATCCCATGGAGGTGTTTGGTTGTACATAAACAGGCTCAGTAGCTACTCTCTCTCTTTTTCTTTCCTTGTCATTGTTGTAAATATATCTATCACACAACTTCAGCCAGTTCAACTTTGCTTATTTCAGTGAGCATAATGTTTACATTGATACTGTGGCACATGTCAAGACTTCATTCCTTCTTCACTGCAGAACTATTCACAGTAGCCAAAAGGTGAAAACAACTTAAATGCTGTCAATAGATGAGTGGATAAAACACAATGTGGTAGATACATAAAATGGAATATTCAGCCAGTAGGAGAGATGAAGTCTTTTTTAAAAAAATAAATAAATTAACTAACTTATTTAATGCCTTTTATTGAAATATAATTTATGTACAGTGAAATACACAAAACTAAAGTAACATGGGTCAATGAATTTTTTTTTTTTTGCTGTGTTACCTCCCCTCCTCTCCTAGTCCTGGCAACCAACAAAGAAAGTTTCCCTCCATATATAAACCTTTCCTTGACCCTCCACAGCAACAAACTAATACTGTATTTGTCCTTCTGTGATTGACTTATTTCACTCAGCATAATGTCCTCCAAGTTCATCCATATTATGCAGTGTTTTGCAGACTCTACATTATTCTTTAGTGCTGCATAGCATTCCTTTATGTGTATGTACCCTAGTTTGGTCATCCACTCTTCCAGTGATGGGCACGTAGGTTGTTTCCACCTTTTTGCTATTGTAAATTGTGCTGCGATGAACATGAGTGTGCATATATCTGTTCCTGTCCTGGTTCTCACCTCTCTAGGATATATACCTAGTAACGGGATTGCTGGGTCTAATGGTATCTCCAATTTCAGCTTTCTAAAAAATCACCATATTGCTTTCCACAGTGGTTGTAGCCCTTCACAGTCCCACCAGCAGTATATGAGAGTCCCAATCAGGAGAGAGGAAGTCTTGATAGTTTTCTTTTAAAGGAGGTCATTTGGTGGTAACTTCACCTAATTTCAGGACTGACACTTTTTTGTTTGCCCTTTTCAGTCTTTGGTTCTTATAAATGAAAGTTTATAGTGTGTCCTGTCTATCAGAACTGAAGGAAAGTGGTGTTTATTGGGCATCTGTATGTTAGGAGCTTATCTCCAACATGGAAGTTAGTCTTCAGATATTAATGATGTGGCAATTATTTTCATATAGATAAGGGAATTGAAGGTCACAGGTTGTTGAATGATTGACCTAAGGCTACCTATCTAGTAAATAATGACATCAGAATGCCTTTTCTCCACTACTCCATTTTTCCTTCGGACCGTCCCTTCTTCCTGTGGAGCTTAGTATGAGAAGGGAGGGACAAGAGAGGAAATTAAAAGTTGAGAGAGGGGAAGATACTTGGGTTGAACATCTTTTCAACCAAGAGTTAATGAAAGTTAACTTTTGAAATTACACATCTCTGTGCAAATTGTTCTGTTTAAGAAGATTTTATGGCTTGAGTGTGGCTTAACAATTTGAGCTGTGAGCACCTTTCCTAGTCTCTGCATTGTAAAATGAGATTAGTACTTTTTTTATAGGGGTGTGTTGAGGCATAGATCCCTGTAATGCCAGTTGTGTGGTAGGTACTTAGGAAATCGCACCTATTTGCCATCAGTTGATTAAAAATAAATAGTTTATATCTGTCATTACTCTTGGTAGTTTTTCAAAAGTGAATAGTAAAACCTTTTAATAATTTATTTTAAAGTTCACTGTATTGTTACTAAAGAGCTTTGGTAGCATAGTGCCTAAGGCATTGGACTGCTAAGCAGAAGATCGGCTGTTCAAACCCACCAACCACTCTGTGGAAGGAAGATTGGGCATTGTACTTCCATAAAGATTTACTGCCTTGGGAACCCAAAGGGGGTCGCTGTGAGTTGGAATCGAAGGCAGTGAGTTGGGTCTGGTTTATGTTGTTACTGTGCAAGATGAAAATACTTAAACAATTTGAGACTTCCAGTCACTAATGTGATTAGTTTTATGTAAGAAACATTTTAATTACTGAAATCTCCATATTGTATCCACCATTCATCTATCAGTTTGTCGTACTGTGGTGGCTTGTGTGTTGCTGTGAGGCTGGGGGCTATGCCACCGGTGTTTTAAATACCAGCAAGGTCACCCATGGTGGACAGATTTCAGCAGAGTTTCCAGACTAAGACAAACTCGGAAGAAGGAAGGGGCCATTCACTTCTCAAAGGCTTAGCTAGTGAAAACCTTATAAATAGCAGTGAAACACTGTCTGATATATTACTGGAAAACTTCATAAATAGCCCTGAAACATGATGTGATACAGTGCTGGAAGATGAGCCTCTTAGGTTGGAAGGCACTCAGAATACGACTGGAGCAGAGCTGCCTCCTCACAGTAGAGCCAAACTTAATGACATGGATGGAGTAAAGCTTTCAGGACCTCCATTTGCTGATGTGTCATGACTCGAAATGGGAAGAAACGGCAAACATCCATCAATAATCAGAACATGGAATGTATAAAGTGTGAATCTAGGAAAATTGGAAGTTGTCAAAAATGAAACAGAATGCATAAAGATCAATATCCTAGGCATTAGTGAACTGAAATGTACTGGTTTTGGCCATTTTGAATCAGATGACCATATGATTTACTGTCGGGAGTGAGAAATTGAGGAATGGCAAGGCATTCATCGTCACAAAGAATGTTTCAAGATCTGCCCTGAAGTACAGTGCTATCAGTATAGGATAATACTCATATGCCTACAAGGAAGACTAGTTAATGATACTATTATTCAAATTTACTCACCAACCACTAAAGCCAAGGCAAGGAAATTGAAGATGTTTACCAACTTCTGCAGTCTAAAATAGATCAAACAGGCAATCAGGATGTGTTGATTATCACTAGTGATTAAAATGCAAAAGTTGGAAACAAGAATCACCAGTAGTTGGAAATTATGGCGTTGGTGATAGAAATAACACTGGAGATCTCATGATAGAATTTTGAAAGACCAATGACTTAGTCATTGCAAATACCTTTTTTCAGCAACACAAATGGTGGGTATACACATGGACTTCGCCAGGTGGAGTACACAGGAATCAGATTGACTATATCTGTGGCAAGAGGTGATGGAAAAGCTCAAAATCTTCAGACAAAACAAGGCCAGGAGATGATATGCAAGTTCAAATTGAAGTGGAAGGCAATTAAAACAAGACCATGAGAGCCAAAATATGACTGTGATTATATCCCTTCAGAGTTTAGAGACCATCTAAAGAATAGATTTGATACATTGAACACCAGTGACCAAAAACCAGAGGAATTGTGGGATAACATCAAGAACATCATCCCTGAAGAAAGCAAAAGGTCATTAAAAAGATAGGAAAGGAAGAAAAGACCAAAAGGGATGTCAGAAGATACTCTGAAACTTGCCCTTGGAGAATAGCTAAAGCAAATGGAACAAATAACAAAACAAAAGAGCTGAACAGAAGATTTCAAAGAGCAGTTCAAGAAGACAAAGTCAGTTATTAGAATGAAATGTGTAAAGACCTGGAGTTAGAAAACCAAAAGGGAAGAACACTCTTGGCATTTCTCAAACTGAAAGAACTGAAGAAAAAATTCAAGATTTGAGTTGCAATATTGAAAGATTCTGTGGGCAAAATATTGAATGATGCAGGAAACATCAAAAGAAGATGTAAGGAATACACAGAGTCACTGTACTGAAAAGAATTGGTCAGTGTTCATCTATTTCAGGAGGTGGCATATGATCAAGAACCAATGGTATTGAAGGCAGAAGTTGAAGCTGCACTGAAGGAATTGAAGAACAAGGCTCCAGAAATTGATGGAATACCCATTGAGATGTTTCAACAAATGGATGCCAATCTGGAGGCACTCACTTGTCTATGCCAAGTAATTTGAAAGACAGCTACCTGGCCAACTGACTGGAAGAGATCCATATTTGTACCCATTCCAGAGAAAAGTGATCCTACAGAATGTGTAAATTATGGAATAGTATCGGAGCTCTGGTAGCGTAATGCCTAAGGCACTTGACTGCTAACCAGAAGGCTGGCAGTTCAAACCCACCAGCCACTCCTCGGAAGGAAGATGGGGCAATCTATTTCCATAGTGCTACTGCCTCGGAAACCCAAGGAGGGGTCGCTATGAGTTGGGTCCGACTCAACGGCACATAACAACAACAACAACATCATTAATATCACATGCAAGTAAAATCTTGCTGAAGATAATTCAAAAATGGTTGCAGCAGTATATTGACAGAGATCTTCCAGAAATGCAGGTAGGTTCAGAAGAGATTGTGGAACAAGGGATATCATTGCTGGTGCCAGATGGATCTTAGCTGAAAGCAAAGAATACCAGAAAGATGTTTACCTGTGTGTTATTGATTATGCAGAAGCAATCAGTTGTGTGTTGTTGTTATTGTTATGTGTCATCGAGTCAGACCTGACTCATAGTGACCCCTCTTTGGGTTTCCGAGGCGGTATCACTATGGAAGTAGATTGCCCGACCTTCCTTCTGAGGAGTGGCTGGTGGATTTGAACCTCCAACCTTCTGGTTAGCAGTCAAGTGCCTTAGGCACTATGCTACTAGAGCTTCCTTCAATTGTGTGGATTGTAACAAAGGATGGATAACGTTAAGAAGAATGGGAATTCCAGAACACTTGATTGTACTCATGAGGAACCTGTACATAGACCAAGGGGCTGTTTGAACAGAACAAGGGGATACCTCTTGGTTTAAAATCAGGAAGGGAGTGTGTCAAGGTTGTATCCTTTCACCATACTTACTCAATCTGTATGCTAAACAAATAACCCAAGAAACTAGACTATATGAAGAAGAACATGGCATCAGGATTGGAGGAAGACTCATTAACAAACCGTGATACACAGATGACACAGCTTTTCTTGCTGAAAGTGAGGATGACTTGCAGCACTTACTGGTGAAGATTAAAGAGTTTAGTCTGCAGTATGGATTACATCTCAACACAAAACAAAAATTCTCAAAACTGAACCAATAAGCAGCATCATAATGAATGAAGAAAAGATTGAAGTTGTTAAAGATTTCGTGTTACTTGGTTCTACAATCAACACTGGTGGAAGCAGCAGTCAAGACATCATACAATGTATTGCACTGGGCAAATCTGCTGCAAAAGACCTCTTTAAAGTGCTGTAAAGCAAAGATGTCTTCTTGAAGACGAAGGTACACCTAACCCAAGCCATTGTATTTTCCAGTCCCTGATACGCATGTGAAAGCTGGACAGTGAACAAGGAAGACTGAAGAAGAGTTGATGCTTTTGCATTGTGGTGGTGATGAAAAATACTGGAAGTACCGTGAACTGCCAAAAGAATGAACAAATCTCTCTTGGAAGAAGTGCAGCTGGAATGCTCCCTGGAAGTGAGAATGGCCATAGTTTGTCTCACCTACTTTGGTCATGTTGTCAGAAGGGACCATTCCCTGAAGAGGAATATCATGCTTAATAAAGTGAAAGGTCAGCAGAAAAGGAGAAGGCCCTCAATGAGGTGGATTGACATAGTGGCTGTAGTGATGGGTTCAGGTATAGCAAGGATAGTGAGGCTGGCACAGGACTGTGCAGTACTTCTTTCTGTTTTATAGGGTCGATATGAGTCCGAGCTGACTGGACAGCACCTAACAACACCACCATCTTATTGTATGACCTGCTTATTTATACCACAAGTATATGTTAAACCCCTAGTATCTACCAGGCAGTATTGTGTCTTCTTGGGATGCAGCAATGCACAAAATTGGCAAAAAATCTCTTCTTTTTAAGGAGCTTACATCCAGTGAGGCGAGCTTAAACTTGAGTTTGCCCTGTCCTGACCTGCCCTACCCTGCCCTTCTTTTGTAGTTCTGTATTTATATTTCATTGTATTTATTTATCAGCCACATCATTGAGATAGATTTTTCCACTTTGTTCTTGTACCACACTCAAAACAACTTTGGTGTCCATGATTCAAATGTTAAAATATCTTTGAAGGAATGAGGAAACTGCCCTCCCATCATTCTATCAGATATTGAAATAATATATTTCTCTTAGGATCACTAGCTCCATTTGCCTCCCTCCACTTAACAGCAGAGTGAGCACTGTCCTCAGCTCTACAGAGAAAGGAGCAGCAAGGAATCATTGGCTGCTCGCCACTGGTTGCTAGGAGGGAAAGAAAATGAGTCAGAATTCATTCTGTTCTCCTCCCACAGTTTGTTTGCTTCCTACCTCTTTTGACTAGCTGGTCTTTTACTCACCACAAAGCATCCCTAACCTGCATAAAAGTCACCATAATACTGAGCTTCTGAAAGCCAAATGTATTTAAGTACGAAATCAAATTTTGAAAGACTGGAAACAACTCTTGGAATACTTCACAGATATTTCAGGTGTGCTTATGTGATGAAACCAAATTTTGAAAGAACTAGAAGCATCTGTTGGAATACTTCACAAATATTTCAGGTGTGCTTATGTGAATGTGCTCTGTTTTAATCCTTACAGTGCCCTACCCCCAATCCCTTAGCCCACCACTCATACCACACATGTTAGGGACAAAATGCTACCAAGCAGTGAAATTGGGTTGTATGATTAGTACTTCTCAAACAGACATGATTGTTTAAGCTGTTCAGTCCTTTAGTCTGCACTGTTTCTTTCAGTCTTTACCTTTGCTTTCCCTCAGATTCCTATTTTACTTTAATTGTTTAATGCAGGATTGAACATCCCTAAAGTTGCTGCTTCTCCATTGCAGAGAAAATGGCGGGAATAGGCAGTACAAGATGTGGCTTATGTAATAGCATGCTAGAGCATGACCAGCCATGTCTGGTGACACCCTGAGCTTCACTGATAACTGCAGTGGCGGGGAATGAAGGCTCTGGGGAACCCTAGGCATCATTTAATTTAGCCTCTTCATTGCATGTGTGAGAACATGAAGTTCTGGAGATGGTGTGTTTCTTGAGTGCTACTATAACAGACGTAGCAGGCAATCCTACTTCCGTAGTGATACTGCCTCGGAAACCCAAGGAGGGGTCGCTATGAGTCGGGGGCGACTCGACGGCAAATAACAACAGGAACTTCATTGCATGTGTGAGAACATGAAGTTCTGGAGATGGTGTCTTTCTTGAGTGCTACTGTAACAGACGTCGCAGAAGTGGAGAGCTTTAACAAACAGGGATTTATTCTCTTACAGATTAGGAGGCTAGAAATCCAGGTTCATAGTGCCAGTTCTGGGGGCTGCGGGAAGGCCCCTCAACCTTGG
Organism: Orycteropus afer afer; assembly: GCF_000298275.1. Lineage (NCBI taxonomy): Eukaryota > Metazoa > Chordata > Mammalia > Tubulidentata > Orycteropodidae > Orycteropus > Orycteropus afer. The sequence continues at coordinate 1,538,907 of NW_006922130.1, forward strand.
GTTTCAGCTCTGCCTCTTGTGCCTGGCCACTAAAGCTGGAGGCTTCTTTTAACTTAGCAGCTGGCTGCTGAGACTTACCCAAGGATGACAAATAGAATGGCACAGTCTCAAGATTATCAAGCAACATACCAGGTCACTACTTCAAGTCCAGAAACAGTGTCAAGATTGACAGGCAACATGGAGGGCCACTGAGATGAAGACTCAGCCAAATGCAAGATCCACATGTGCAAAGAAGCTTGAGACTTTTCTCAAGGTTGCTGCTTATATACTGGAAGCAGACCACATCCCTATGGCGACTGCTCAGCTGCTCACAGCAGATTGCACCACGGACCAGTCTTGGCATGGGCAATCACTACATCCATCTGCCCAGCCACCCAAAACAGGAGAGTTGCCCAGAGCCACACAGCTAAGTTACTAGTGGAACAAAGGCGTGAATTTGGTCTCTTGACTTGAATTTGTTATTTTCCATAATTGAGATGGGATTATCTTAGACAATTAACAGATGATACTTTAACAACCTAATGCTGTGCTGACTTTTAAATACTGTTTACTTACATAAAAAGTGATGTAAATATTTTAAATTAGAGTTGTTGTTGAATTATCAAAATATTCTCTATAGAATTTACAGACTTTAAATTGCAAGCTCCCCAGAGGTATACTTTGGTGCATCCATGAGTTGGAATAACAGGCCTTGGATTTTGGAAAAATGTTTAATGGCAGGAGAACATGCCTAAGATATATTAAGTGAAAAAGTCCTAAACAATATGTGCTGTATAATACCAATATTGTGTTTTTTAAAAATAAACCTAAAGTAAGCATTTAGATGCTTAGAAAAGAACAGCAGTGGCTTTTTGAATTTTAACTAGCATTATAAATAAGTCTTTATTTTATTTTATTTTTTTAATATTCTATACAAATGAAAATACTTTCATAATCAAATGGATGAATATTATAAAAAAGTAATGTAATTCAAAATAATTCTTTTTCCATACAATCTCAGGAATAATGTATATGGTAAAAAGGCCTATGTCTTTCAACCTCTGTGTTGCTGTTGTTGTTATGTGCCGTGGAGTTGGACCCGACTCATAGTGACCCCTGCTTGGGTTTCTGAGGCAGTATCACTACGGAAGTAGATTGCCCAACCTTCCTTCCG
>NW_006922130.1:1540159-1547272 GCF_000298275.1 Orycteropus afer afer
CCAGCCTTCTGGTTAGCAGTCAAGTGCCTTAGGCACTATGCTACCAGAGCTCCTTTTTTACTATTATTACTATGTAAACATTGTCTGCTATAGATCAGGTAATGAATTGTAATTATATTTCCTCTATTGCACAGTTTTGGTGTTTCCTTAGCATCCTATTTTAAAATTAGTTATATAATATCCCTCTCATTCTCTAAAAATTGTCATTGGCTCCTGCTGTCTGCAGAAAGAATTCCAAACTCAAATGTTTGTGGCGTGCAAGCCTCTCTGGGTCCTATTTGTCTTTGTAACCTCACCACACACTACTTCTTTTCTTTATATTTCAGCTGTACTGTACTATTTGTAATGCCTTGATTGTATGCATTGCCTCTGGTCTGCTGGTCTTTGCACATCTGTTTCTACATCCTTGAACCTTTTCCAGTGCCTTCTGTACTTCCTAGGGTTTCATTTTCTATAGGAAAATCCTCTAATTCTTCCATCTTTCCCCTCTCCCCAGTAATAGTCTGGGTTAGGTGCCCCATAACAGTGTTATATAACTCTGTCATGGCTCTAGACATACGATTTTGTAATTGTTTATGCTAGCCATTCTCCAGATGTGGTCTGGGGAACTGGGATCCCCCAAGATCCCGGGCTCTGAGAGGTCAAATATTAGGCTTTTCTATTTCTGGAAACCTCTCATGTTTTCCATAATAGTGGAGCTTGTGGGAAAAATAGGATTGGGCCATATCACTGAAAACCAATGAGGCTTTGTAACCAGTATACCAGCAAGAACACCATCCTAATACGATTTCTAGCACAGCTAAATTTTTACTGGGATTTTACCTAGTATCACAGTGAGTCAGTTTTCAGCATTAAACTCTAGGGCTCAGGTTCCTCTTTTAAGATTTAGGCCTTGGAGGAAACATGGGTATCATTTTTATCAAAATTTAATTTGCTAAAAGTATCTCTTTAACATGAGAGCTCTTCTTCCTGATCACTTCCAAACATGAACATGTGCTGTGAACCACATGGTTTCCTTATGTTCACGTGATTATGCTTTATGCTAAGTGTGTGAGCTAATTTGTGTTAAAGAAGCATGCATTTTAGCAGACTCTGTACCTCCTATTCATGAAGCTTTTCCTGACCTTCTTTTACTGGGTACCCTATAGCTTTCTGTCTAGATCTGTTTGTCTCTCCATTAGGCCACAGAGAATGGGCATCAGTGAGATTCAGTATCAGATTCCTGCACTACCCTTTGTTTACTGGTTTATACTTTTCCCATCTTTCTGAGTACCTGGTTTCGGGGTCTGTTGCAGTAAGTCTGAAATAAAGTCTTCCTGTACACACATTACACCACACAGGATGTAATTTCTAAGACGAAAATGTAACTTTCCCTCCACTGTTAAAATCTCTAACTGGCTTTCTATTTGCAGTAGATATTGTTAAATTAGAGTAGACTCCTGGATCTCTAGGGACTCAGGTGCCTTCTGAAATTGTATGCAAAATTTTTGTTTATTTTTTAATAGGGATGCCATAAAAAAGCAAACTTACTGCCGTCAAGTTGATTCCGACTCATGGTTGACCCCCTTTTGGTTTCTGAGGCTATAAATCTTTACAGAAGTGGATCACCCCATCTTCCTTCCACGGAGCACCTGGTGGGTTATGAACCACTGACCTTTTAGTTAGCAGCCAAATGCCTTATCCACTGCTCCACCAGAGCTCCTTTTTAATAGGGATTTTAAAAAACAAAAAAACAAACTCACTGCTGTCTGAGTCGGATCCGACTCATAGCGACCCCTGCTTGGGTTTCTGAGGCAGAAGTAGATTGCCCGGTCTTTCTTCTGAGGGGTGGCTGGTGGGTTTGAGCCACCAGCTTCCTAGTTAGCAGTCAAATGCCTTTTCTACTATACCACCAGAGCTCCTTTTTAATAGGGATGTTGTTGTTGTTGTTATGTGCCATCGAGTCATCCTTGACTCATAGCGACCCCTCCTTGGGTTTCCGAGGCAGTATCACTACGGAAGTAGGATTGCCCAACCTTCCTTCCGAGGAGTGCTGGTGGGTTTGAACCGCCAGCCTTCTGGTTAGCAGTCAAGTGCTTTAGCCACTATGCTACCAGAGCTCCCTTTTAATAGGGATAGGGTCTGTAAATTGTTGGGATTCTCAAAAGGGTCTAGGTTTAAAAAAAAAAAAAAAAAAAATCAATATCTTATAGGATAAAACTCCTTTATGGTACTGAAAAGCACTTAACTACATGCATTTTCTCAAAGGCATCCTTTGCTCTCTTGCTTCCGTGCCAAATGTTTGCTCAGCTTACAACTCCCCCTCTTCTTTAACTTTACCCATTTCGTGTCATTGGGATACATTCTTGATCACAAGATCCTATCTAGAATCAAACTTTGAGAATTTGAACAATTTACAGATCCTGTCCCTATGGAAAAGCAGCTCTGGTGGTATAGTGGATAAGGCATTTGGCTGCTATAAAAGGATGCCAAAATCAAGACCTATTAAAGAACAGCGGATTGACATTTCCCATTTGCTGTTCACACTAGGACATGTACTCATCAAGGAGTATGGTACTATAAACACTGGACTTTTAAAATTATCTTTGGGCTGGCTGGCAGGCAATAGAGAGCCCTCTGAGTTAGTATAAATGAATATGAATAAATTAAATATGAGTGATGTAAGTTCACAGTATTTACTCAGAAAATTCTTAAGGAAATTCATAGGAGAGGATGAGGTCACCTGAAGAAGCTTGAGATCCTGATTGCTTGTCTTCTGTGAAGCCAAGGCTGGGGGTTCGGGGTACAGCTTTGATTGAGGTGGGTGCTGTAACTTTTGTTTTTGGTCAGGGGTGTTTCATTTCTCACTTTCCTTCACCTTTGTTTTAGTAATTGAAACATAAATTCATATATTAATTTACTCATAGGCTAATAGTTGAATGGAAGCTCTGGTAGCATAGTGCCTAAGGCACTTGACTGCTAACCAGAAGGTTGGCAGTTAAAACCCACCAGCCACTCCTCGAAAGGAAGATGGGGCAATCTACTTCTGAAGTGCTACTGCCTCGGAAACCCAAGGAGGGGCTGCTATGAGTTAGGTCCAACTTGACGGCACATAACAGCAACAACAATAGTTGAATGAAGCTTAAAGTTGTTTATTTAATAGTATGTACTGAAATTGTTAGGAGCTCTGGTAGCATAGTACCTAAGGCACTTGAGTGCTAACCAGAAGGTTGGAGGTTCAAACCCATCAGCCGCTCCTCAGAAGGAAGGTTGGGTAATCTACTTCCATAGTGATAGTGCCTCGGAAACCCAAGGAGGGTTCGCTATGGGTCAGGTCCAACTCGATGGCACACAACAACAACAACATTGAAATTGTTACTTAACTTTTTCAGGTTGTACTTATATTTCCATTTAAAGATGCTAAGGTTGATTGTTAAAGAAGTACATATTGTGTGAGTGTAACATATGTTCCAGTGCTTAGACTGAAGTGGCTCTGTTTGTTTTCACTTTTTGTATTCAGTGTTTGGATATATTAGTCTTCATCTTAACATTTTGAAGTTATGTAGTACAATTTGGAGTTGTTAGTGGATCTTTCATTTCAGGAATTTTAAGTCAAGCAAGTGACTCAAGCATATGAAACTGGTATTACCATACAATAAAGAAAGCCACATGGCTTAATTATTAAGAGCCAAAGTTCTTACGCAGAGAGACTTGGGGTTGAATCCCAGCAGTGTCAGTTTCTAGGACAGCGTTGCCCAATATAGTAGCTCCTAGCTACATGTCACTATTAAGCACTTCCAATGTGGCTAGGACTCCTGGTGTTGCAGTGCTTAAGTACTTGGCTGCTAACCTGAGTAAATTTTTAATTTTATTTAATTATAATTAATTTGAGAATTTGAAAAATTTACAGCTCCTAACCCTATTGAAAAGAAGCTCTGGTGGTATAGTGGATAAGGCATTTGGCTGCTATGAAGGGAAGCCAAAACCAAGACCTATTAAAGGAACAGTAAATTGACAGCTCCCATTTGCTGTACACGCTAGGACATGTACTCATCAAGGAGAACGGTGCTGTAAACACTAGGATTTTAAAATTAATTAATTAAGCCAAGTGTTGTTAATGGCTACTGTAATGAATGTCATAGTACTAGATGATTTACTTAACTTTGCTGTGTCCTAGTTTTCCCATCTGAGATAATACTTAATCTACTTTATTGGGTTGTTACAAGAATTAAATAAAATATTTAAGGAGCTTAACACAGTGCTTGGCACAAAATATGCCCTTAAGAAATGGTAGTTCATTATAAGGACTTACATATATTTACTAGAGTTATTTTCTTTTGAGTATTAATTTAAACCTCTTTGTTTTTATTCTTCCTTTCCAGGATTAATAAATTTTTGGAAATTAAGTGCAATATTAAGAAGAAATCAAACTACATCATTGTTGAAGCCATTTTTGCTACTTTTATTATTATTTTTAATTTATGATTTGATTTGAATATAATCATGGGGGGTGCTGTGAGTGCTGGAGAAGATAATGATGACTTAATTGATAACTTAAAAGAAGCTCAGTATATCCGTACTGAAAGAGTGGAGCAAGCCTTCAGAGCTATTGACCGTGGAGATTACTATTTGGAAGGCTACCGAGACAATGCTTACAAAGACTTGGCCTGGAAGCATGGAAACATCCACTTGTCAGCACCTTGCATTTATTCTGAAGTTATGGAAGCATTGAAACTTCAACCAGGATTATCTTTTCTTAACCTGGGAAGTGGAACCGGATATTTAAGTACAATGGTGGGCTTAATTTTAGGTAATTTTATTTTTGTAAAATTCTGTTTTAAAATAGATAAAGCTGAGTTTATATTACTGTTTATGATTTTCAGGGTCAGTAATTTTGTATATGTTTGCATGTCTATACTCAGAGTAGTAATCTTCCTTACTTAAATGTGGAAACATAAGGCAATAATCTTCTTATTCCCATCCCTGACCCTGGTAGTTACAGTTAGGTCCTACGTGCAGTCCTAAACTCACAATAGCTCTTGGAACTATTCTCCAGCCCTCAGTTGTCTGTATTTAAACAGCTGGTAGGCAGGCAATTCAGAAATACTTGTTTCAGGAAAAGTGTTCTGACAATTGGAGTAGAAACTTTCATAGTTAACAGTGACCCATTTTAAATAATATAAGGATTGTACCAGCTTTTTTGTTGTTGGAGAGATGGATGTGTGTGGGATATAGAGACTGTGGCACTGGTGGGGCAAAGAAAGGGATCAAAAAAAAAAATACGTGGAAGACAGAAGTACATCTTTCAATATACTTGTCAGTTATTTGCACTGTCAGGCATTGTTCCAGGTGCTGGGCAGTGAACAGAAGGACAAAGATCTCTGCCCTCTTGGAGCTTACTGGATATCACCTACCAGAGCTAGGCATTGCCTAAAGCACTTTATATATAGTAACCCATTTCATCTTCCTAATAATTCTGTGAAGTGTGTATTGTTAATACTCTTGTTACGTAGATGAGGAAGCTGAGCACAGAGAGGGTGAGTGACTTGCCTATCATGTAGCTAGGAGCTCTGGTAGCATAGTGCCTAATTAAAATTAAACTATGAGTTTATGAGTCGGGGCCAATTTGACGGCACATAACAACAACAACATCATGTAGCTAGGAGCTCTGGTAGCATAGTGCCTAAGGCACTTGACCGCTAACTAGAAGGCTGGCGGTTCACACCCACCAGCCACTCCTCGGAAGGAAGGTTGGGCAATCTATTTCCATAGTGATACTGCCTCGGAAACCCAAGGAAGGGTCGCTATGTGTCGGGTCTGACTCAACGGCAACATCATGTAGCTAGGAAACATTTGAGAAATACTGGATGTGAGTAGGAAAAGCACAGATGTAGGGAAATCTATGAAATTTTATGATGTTGGGTGTAGGATGAATAATCATGAATTTTACCATGCCATTTAGTTATTTAATCTGCCATATTTACTGAGTGTTAGTGTGTATCAAAGGAGTGCTGGTAATGTGAAGAGTGTGGTGAAGAGTTTGCCTGCAAACTGAAAGGTCAGCAGTTCGAACCCATCAGCACTCTGTAGGAGAAAGATGTGGCAGTCTGCTTCCATAATGATTACAGCCTTGGAAACCCTGTGGAGCACTTCTGCTCTGCCCAGTAGGGTAATTATGAATTGGAATTGACTCAATAGCAACTTTTTTTTTTTTTTTTTGAGTGTCTCAAGCATTAAGGTAGAGTGTTAAGGCCCATAACATTTAATATCGACCCTTGTCCTTGAGGTTGCAGTCCGGTGGTGCTGAGATTGGTGGGAGGTGAGGGGACAGCATAAAAAAATCAAAGCTCTTACCTGTTTTGATAAGTGCTATCATTGAGATAGATGCCCAAGGTAAAGAGATAGCATATAGTTTAACGTTCATTTTTAAAGTGATGGGGAATCAGTGAAGGATTTTACTTGAGAAATGACATGCCCTCTCATAGGCCTGTCCTGCTTTGCTACTGCTGCTATTGTTAGGTACCGTCGAGTTGGCACTGACTCATAGCGACCCTGTGTGCAACAGAATAAAACACTGCCTAGTCCTGTGTCAGCCCCACAATCCTTGGTATACCTGAACCTGTTGCAGCCACTGTGTCAGTCCATTTCATTGAGGGCCTTCCTCTTTTTCACGTTGCTAGCCACTCCTCGGAAGGAAGGTTGGGCAATCCTACTTCTGTAGTGATAACTGCCTCGGACCCCAAAGAGGGGTCGCTAGGAGTTGGGGCCGACTTGATGGCAAATAACAACAACAACAAAGATAGTCCTAGCGTAGTGCCTAAGGCACTTGACTGTTAACCTGATGGTTGGTGGTTCAAACCCACTAGCCACTCCTCGAAAGGAAGGTTAGGCAATCTACTTCCGTAGTGACACTGCCTCAGAAACCCAAGGAGGGGTCTCTATGAGTTGGGGCCGACTCAGTGGCAAAATAACAGTGTTGTTGTTGTTGTTATGTGCCGTCGAGTCGGACCTGACTCATAGCGACCCCTCCTTGGGTTTGCGAGGCAGTATCACTATGGAAGTAGGATCGCCCAACCTTCCTTCCGAGGAGTGGCTGGTGGGTTTGAACCGCCAGCCGTCTGGTTAGCAGGCAAG
>NW_006922130.1:1551457-1555188 GCF_000298275.1 Orycteropus afer afer
CATAGCTGCATCAATTTCTGATACATAGTAACTGTTCAAAAACGTTTGTTGTTGTTGTTTTATGCTGTTGAGTTGGACCTGACTTATAGCTATCCCTCCTTGGGTTTCTGAGGCAGTATCACTGCGGAAGTAGATTGCCTAATCTTCCTTCCGATGAGTGGCTGATGGGTTTGAACTGCCAGTCTTCTGGTTAGCTGTCAAGTGCCTTAAGCACTATGCTACCAGAGCTCCCAAAAAGGTAGTGATCATTAATTTTTATAAAGAAATTTAGAAGATTACATTTAAGTTTGATGTTCTTCATCTCCTCTCTCTTAGATAGGAATATCTCAGCAGGCTGGAATGTGCAGATCTATGTTAAGAGTGTTTTTGCAAAGGGAATCTCTAGGGTTTAAGACAGTCTCCAAATAAAAGGAGCTAAGTGGGAAGAAATGGGGGACTTACTTTTTTTTAAAGTGGGAGGTGGGTTTCCTTCCTTGAACTAGTATATTCCTTGACCTGGTCTGGCTAGACTCGAGGCCCCATTATACCATATCTCGCAGCCTCAGAACGCCTGTTTAATTTCTTCATCCACTTCTCCATCACTGTCAACTGGCTCCTGCTTCTTGTTGTTGTTATATGCTGTCGAGTCAGACCCGACTCATAGCGACCCCTCCTTGGATTTCCGAGGCAGTATCACTACGGAAGTAGATTGCCCTATCTTCCTTCCAAGGAATGGCTGGTGGGGCACCTGCTTAGGGAGGCCATTCTAGCCAAAAGCCTAAATTTCCAGCAGAGGGCACTCGTAGTTTGCAGCCTTGCTAGCAGCAAGCTCACTGTTTTAGATTTAATTCCTAATCACACTCTCTAAGAGATTAGATTCTTGTGGTCAGATGCACTTGTAGCAAATTTCAAACTTTTATTACCTTGATTATCTTTTAATTAATACCAGAGGGCAGTGTGGGAAAATGCAGGAGTCATATTTTTTAGTTACACTTAAGACTGTAGTTGTTAGATACTCTGCAAAGATTCATCAGTGTATTAATCCTGCAGAAAGGACTAAGAGCCACTTCTTCTCCTTTTGATTGGAAATCATTTGGTGAGAAAGATAATAATAATAATAATAAAAAAAAAACACGTTAAAGAAACAAAGGCAGAAGGAATTATCAGTAAAACTAGGGTTAGAGATCAGTAACTTTTGAATGTCTACTTTTCTCCCTATCGCCCCTTTATTTGGATTGTGTCAGAAGATGTTATGTTTACCTTAACTCTAGGAAATGTGTTAAAATAACCTTGAAGCAGTTACTAATAAATGAAATTAATTAATTGTATTTTATTGTGATGTGGGTGAAAGTTTACAGAGCAAATTCACTTTCCATACAGCAGCTCACATATACTTTGTTTCATGACATTGACTACAATTTCCCACAATGCAACAGCTCACCTCCCACTTCTCCCCATAGTTACCTCTTCCCTGTGTCTTTCCCACCATGTACTCTTGCCCCCTGAGCTGTCTCCCTGTGCATACACAGCCCTTCTATTCTCCCATGATTGTTCTCTCTAAGGAGTGTATCTACCTAATGTAAATGTTTAACTCATATGCCTGTCTTTTGTTTGGCTGGAGGCCATCGAAGTGAGTTCAATTCCAGACCTGAGGGGCAGCTGGAGGCCATAGTCTCAATGGTTCCATCAGGCTCTATCAGAACAGGAAACCTGGTCCTTTTTTTTTTTTTTAAAATGATTTTGCGTTTTGTTCCACGTTGTTCTCTCAGTCTATCCAGGGTCTCCATAGATCCCCCTTTGATGGTTTGACAGTGGTAGCTGGGCATCATCTAGTTTTTCTGGTCTCATAATCGTATAGGCTGTAGATCACATGGTGTACCAGTTGTTTGGACTAATTGTTTCCATGAATCTTTGGTTCTTCTTCGCTCTGGATGAGGAGAGAAACATCGTTGCATCTAGATGGCCACTTGCAAGTGCCTACTCACCAAAGTAGGATGTGGAACGATGTTTTGTGTAGTATGCTATGCCAGTTGAGCTTGATGTCCGCTGTGACTATGGTCCTGAGTCCACAGGTCCAGCTACTCACTCCCTCTGGGTAGCTGGCTGTGCCCAAGAAGTGACTACAACCTTGTCCCTTGCCAGTTATACTATATACCTGGGAATTCTTACAGAACATACAAATACACTTGTAGAGACATTGTCTGCCAACCCTATACATGGTCTTGGGCATACTCCCCTCTGCATAGACATATCTAATAGTTTAGCCTGTCCACCCATCTGTCTACCTGTATCCACATTTGCCTTCACTGACAACGCAGCACTGCGTGTACTGGATTCATCTTTGTTGTACCTACCATGTACCTGTCTGTGTCTTCCTCTTCCTCAGTGCCACTGTCTTGATCACAAAGAAACTTTCCTTCCATATATAAACCTTTACTTGACTTTTTACAATAACAGACTAATAAAATATTTGTCCTTCTGTGATTGACTTATTTCATTCAGTATAATGTGCTCTAAGTTCATCTATGGTGTTTTGTAGATTTTATGTTATTCTTTAGGGTTGCATAGTATTCTGTTGTGTGTATGTACCATAGTTTGGTTATCCATTCTTCAGTTGATGGACACCTAGGTTGTTTCCATCTTTTGGCTATTGTAAATAATGCTGCAATGAACATGGGTGTGCATGTATCTATTTTTCTCCTGGCTTTCACTTATTTAGGATACTACTTAGTAATGGAATGGCTGAGTCAAATGGTATTTCTAATTGCAACTTTTTAAGGAATCGCTATATTGCTTTTCCACAGTGGATGAATTATTTTACAGTCCCACCAACAGTGTATGAGAGTTTCAATCTCTCCACATCCTCACCAGCATTTGTTATTTTCTGTCTTGTTGAACTGTGCTACTAGGGCATTGGCAAGATGGTATCTCATTGTTTTGATTTGCATCTCTCCAATGGCTGATGATTGTGAGCATTTCTTCATATGTTTGTTGGTTGAGTGAATATCCTCTTTGGTGAATTGTCTATTCATGCCTTCTGCCCCCCTTTTATTTTTCTTTTTAGCCCACTTCCATGTGTGTTTGTGTATTTAATGCATTTTATTGAAATACACAAAACTGAAGTGACATGGGTCAATGTATTTTTTTTTTTTTTGCATTGTTCCCTCCTCTCCCCTCCCATCCCTGGCAACCAACAAAGAAAGTTTCCCTCCATGTATAAACCTTCCCTTGACCCTCCACAGCAAGGAACTAATACTGTATTTGTCCTTCTGTGATTGACTTATGTCACTCAGCATAATGTCCTCCAAGTTCGTCCATATTATGCGTTGTTTTGCAGACTGTACATTATTCTTTAATGCTGCATAACATTTCGTTATGGGTATGTACCATAGTTTGCTTATCCACTCTTCTGCTGTAAATCTTAGAGATAAATCCCTTGCTAGATATGTATATCAGCAAATATGAATTTGTTGCTGTCATTTTTGTTATGTGCTTTTTCGTGGTGTCGATTGCTTTGTTCTGTATAATTTTCTGTGCTGAGCTTGTTTGTTTATGAATCGTGTTATGCTTCCTTTGTTGCTATTGTTTTAATATTTGCTGAATATTTATGCTGGTCCTCTTTTTTCATGTAAAGGTTTATCATTTTTTTTTTTTTTTGAGGTTACTCTGTGATTTATAGTTTTCTTCCCAAGTTTAGAACAGTCTGTTCATCTTGTAGTTGTCTTGACTTCCCTACCATCTAGAAATTCTGT
>NW_006922130.1:1555388-1575433 GCF_000298275.1 Orycteropus afer afer
CTGTCCAAAGGACTCCCTTTAGCATCTCTTGTAAGAGGTTAGTCTGGTTTTAACAAATTCCCTTAATTTCTGCTTATCTGGAAATGTCCTAATTTCACCATCATATTTGAGGGACAATTTTGCTGGGTACATAATTCTTGGTTGGAAATTTTTCTCTTTCAGGGTTTTATATATACTATCCCATTGTCTTCTCGCCTGCATGGTTTCTGTCAAGAAATCTGAGCTTAGTCTTACTGGTTGCCCATTGTAGGTAACTTTTTGTTTTTCTTGTGCTGCTCTCATGATTGTTTCTTTGTCTTTGGTTTTGGTAAGTTTGATGATGATATGTCTGGGTTATTTTCTTTTGGGGTCTGTCCTGTTTGGGGTTCTTGGACTTCCTGAATGTATATATTCTCATCTTTCATCATACCAGGAAAATTCTCTTCCAACAAATCTTCGACAGTTTTCTCTGTGGTTTTATTTGTGTCTCTGTTCTGGAATTCCGATTACATGTAGCTTCTTCTTTTTGATAGAATCCCACATGAACCTTAGGGTTTCTTCATTTTGTTTTGATCTTTTTTACTAATTGATCCCTTTCCAAAGAAATATTCAGGTATTTGCCTTTAATATCCCTAATTCTGTCTTCCATTGATTGAATTCTGCTCCTTTTCCCATCAGTGTCTTATCTATTTCTGAAAATTTGGTATTAATCATCTGGATTTCTGTGTGTAGATTTTTGTATCATTTCTAATTTTTCATTTGTTTTGTCATTTTTTTCTAGTATTGTCTTTTTTGTATTGTCAATTTTGAAATTGTTCTAGGCTTTTCTCTGTGTTTTCCTTGATCTGTCTCTCAATTCTTTAAAGATACCGAAATACAATTCTTTTGAATTCCTTATCAGGGAGTTCCAGTGCTTTGTCTTCCTCAGGTATGTGTTTTGGGTCTGTATCTTGGTCTGTTGTTTCTCCTGCTTTATCTTGCTGCTTTGTGTGGACTGTGATGCTCTGTTGTCTCCGAGGCATTGTGACGTTTTTGTGTTTATACTTAATTGTTGATTGTATTTTGGAGTGACTTGCCCACGATTTGTATGTTGTCTGCACAGGCAGGTACTGTGCTGTGCTCCTGTTTGCTAGTGGGAAGCATTTATTCACTCACCACCTGTTGTCAGCCTCTAGTATGTCCCTGCCGACCTTGGCAAACAGAGCCTATTGTTAGGTCCCTGGTATCCAAATGAGGATGCTATCACTTTATAATCTAAAATGCTTGCCACTTATAAAAATTCAAAATGGCTGCACCCTCGGTCACTTTAAATATCCAGAATGGCTGCCACATGTAAACAGTCAAAATGGCAGTGCCCTCTGGACAGCGGAAAGACAACAGCTCAGGTTGTCTCCCACCTTTCTGTTTTCCTTTCTAGTCGTAAGCCACCAGTGCAGTTGTCCCTGCAGCCCTTGGTGACCAGGGTTGATCTTTTTTAGGTCAGTTCTTGGGTCTCAACACCACTTGGAACTGTTCAGGCTGTTGGTCCTCTTGGAGTAGCTGATAGTCTACAGCTCCGACCGTCTCTATACTCATTGTTTTCGTTCAGGTTTTTCTAGTAGTTGGTGCCTAATCCACTTCTGTATAGTTCCTTTCAAAGGTAAGGGTTCCAGGATTATCTTCTGTATGTCTGTCAATTGGTTTTTCTTTTCTTTGTTGAAGAGGGTCTGTGTCGTTTGTCTGTGTATTCCTCCATCTTCCTTGCGTGTGTCTCTTCTGCCCATTTTTGAATTGGATTGTCTTTTTGTTGTTGAGGTGTTGGAATGTTCTATAAACTCTAGAGGTAAATCCCATGTCAGATATGTCATTTCCGATATTTTTTCCCAATCTGTAAGTTCTGTTTTGACTCTTTATGGAGAAGTCTTTGGAAGTACATAACAATTTAATATTTACAAGGTCCCATTTATCTAGTTGATCTTCTGCTGTTTGTGCACTTTGGGTTATGCTTGATAGTCTACTTATACCATGTATTAGGGCCCCTATATTTGCCCCTAGTTTTTCCTTTGAGGAACTTTATAGTTTTAGGTTTCACATTTAAGTCTTTGATGCGTATTAAGTTAGGTTTTGTGTATAGTGTGAGGTACAGATCTTGTTTATAAATGAAATTTATTTATACTTTAGGCCTGGAGAACCTTTTATTATGCTTCATGGAGTCAGCTTGAGTTTCAAGTTGAAGGTAATTTCTTCTTATTTCATTCGCTTCTTGACTATCTTCCCAGTATTAAGAGTTTTCACAAAGAATCTAGTACTTAATTCTATTCTGAGTCCTGTTTCTCAGTCCTTAGGCAATTCTATTTAAAAATAGAATGCAAGGAAAGAGGCCTCCCAATTCCCTGTCCTTTACTTCATAGTGTTTAGTCAAAACTCAGAGCCATGAAGACAAATTAGTATAATAATCTCTACCTGATTTAAGAAGGGATGGTTCTCTCCATTCTGATCCTTTTTGAGCAAGGATTAATGCCTGGTTAATAACTGTACAGGGACACAGCCAGAATCATTTCAGCACTTTGTAGTCACTACTTCAGTGCTAGAACACAAGTTCCTACAGACAAAATAATTGACAGCCTCCTGCATTTTTTTTTTTTTTTTAAATTGTGATTTGGGTGAAAGTTTACAGAGCAAATTCACTTTCCATACAGCAGTTGACACACATGTTGTCTCATGACATTGACTACAATTTACCCCAATGCAACACCTCCCCTTCCACTTCTTCCTGATAATTACCTCTTCCCTGTGTCCGTTCCTCCATGCACTCCTGCTTCCTGAACTGTCTCCGTGTTCATAAACAGCCCTTCTTTCTCCCATGATTGTTCTCTCCAAGAAGTATTTCTACCTCAGGTACATGTTCAACTCTTAGGCCTGTCTTTTATTTGGCTGGAAGCCACAGGTGTAGGTTCAGTTCCAGACCTGAGGGCAGTTAGAGACCATAGTCTCAGTGGTTCCACCAGGCTCTATCAGACCAGCAAACCTGGTCTCTTTTTTTTTTTCCAAATGGTTTTGAGTTTTGTTCCACATTGTTGTTTTTCTCTATCCAGGGTCTCCTACATAGATCCCCCTCTGAGTTGTTGACAGCCTCCTGCATTTAATAAGAAATTTACTCTGATTTGTATAAATACCTATAAATGTTATGTCTAAAAGGCCTGATGACTTAAGCTACATCTGGCCATCATTTTTGACCTCTGCTCTTGTTCTTTCTCTACCACAGGACAATAAATGGTCCTTTTTCAGCTACCCTATACTGCCTTTGAACTCAGGAACTCATGATTATTTATTTATTTTTTTAAACAGCTTTATTGATTGATTTTTCATATACCATTACACTCACCATTTTAAGAGTACAATTCAGTGATTATTGTTAAATTTACGAAGTTGTGCAACAGTTACTACAAACCCAATTTCAGAACATTTCATCATCTGTAGAGGATCCCCCATGTCCAGTTGTATCCACTCCAGTTCCTGACCATCACTAATCTACTTTCTGTGTCTATATGAATTGCCTACTCTGGACAGTTCATATATATAAATCATACAATATGTGGTCTTTAGCGTTTGGCTACTTTCACTTAGAATGATGTTTTCGAGATTGATCCTATTGTGGATAGAATGTATCAGTAATTTGTTCCTTTTTATTGCTGACTAGTATTCTTTTGTATGGATATATATATTACATTTTGTCTATCCATTCACCAGTTGATAGACATTTGGATTGGTTCTACTTTTTGCTATTATGAATAATGTTTTTATGAACATTCACATACAAGTCTTTATGTGGACATCGGTTTTCATATCCCTTGGGTAGATTCCCAGGAATAAAATTGTTGGGTAGTTTGGTAAATTTATATTTAACTTCTTAAGAAATCGCCACATTATTTTCCCAAATGGCTATACTGTTTTATCTACAAATAATGTATGAGGTTCCAGTTTCTCCATATCCTCATTGACTCTTGTTTCTTTCTCTATGTGTGTGTTTAATAGTTATTTTAGTACATGTGGTTTTAATTTGCACTTACCTATGACTAATGTTATTAAGCATCTATTCATGTGTCCATTAGCCATTCCTATATTTTCTTTGGAGAAGAATATATTCAAGTCTTTTTCCTATTTTTTAATTGGGTTGTTGGTGTTCTTATTACTGAGTTGTAAGTATTCTTAATATATTTTGAGTATAAGTCCTTTTTTAGAAATCAGATTTTCAAAAATTTTGTAGTCATCTTTTATGTGTACCTTTTGGAAGGTTCTTATTAAATTAAATCTGTCTTCAGTCCAAAGGATTAAGGATCTAGGCTGTAGTCAAGTACCTTCCCCACACCTACTTCTTCTTGGTAAATAAAACATATTCTGGAGGTATCCAAATTTCTCCGTGTGATACCTTCTACTGCTGCATTAAACCAAACCTATTTTTTCCCTCTGAATTCTATCCTACTTTTTTTTTTTTTTAAAGTAGATTATGTTGTTTTAGAAATTAGAAGGGCTTTATTTGGGATTCTTTGAGCCAATCTATTTTGAGAGGAACTCTTTCCTTTAGATTGATCTCATTTTATGGAATCAGTAAAAGCTCTTTGCGGTTTAAACTGTTACTTCTTAGTCCCAGTTAGCCTTCTGTTCATCTTTTTTTTCTGACTTTGTGCCCTATGTTAAGTTGCTTCCACTGCTCTCCTGTAGACTTTTTTTTTTTTTTTCCCTTCTCACTACTACTGGTTATGTAGTATACATCATTACTCTCAACCCTCTCCTTTGCTGCTGTCTCTGACAATCAATACCCAGGAATTATCATAGGGCAAAAAATTATAAGTAACAAAAATATCAAATATTAGGAAGCAGTACAGGTTCTAGAAATTTTATAGTAATTTCTTCTGGTTACACTATTTTCAGAAGTGAAAAGTTTAGTGCAAGTGACAAGTGTCTTAGGTAGTTTTTTGAACATCTTGAGTTTTTATCTTGAGGATTAACCTCTCCTCAGCTTGGACCTTCCACTTACCAAATATTACTAAAGAGTTTGTTTCCTTATTTGTAAAATAAATTGTGACATCTCTCTTCCAGTGTAGGTGTAGGAGCTGGTACCTGTAGAGTAGTTTTGTCTTCTCTTGTCATATAATTTTCCCTACAGCGGGTTGGATGTTAAACTACACCCTCAGATTGGAGCCAGAGATTGATTTGAATGACTTGGCTACTTGGCCTGCGGTCCCTTCTAGAACCCACCTTCACTGTCTCTCTGGGCACGGCTTCCTCAGAGTCTACCTTTCTCCTTTTTCTTCCACCAATCCCTTGGCCTGCAAAGATTCCTACTTTGGAGTTCAAATCATTTTGTATTAATCTTATAAATTGTTTCTTTGTCCTTTTCTTGTAAACTTCTTTGGCTTTAGGCTGTAGTGAAGGGTGGATCTTTGCTGTTTTCAAATAATAATCCATATGCAGAGGATTCACAGATTTCTTTTGTCAGGCAAAGTTTGTCTGCTGAATTCCAGCTGCTTTTGACCTACAGGCAGCTTTGTAACCAGCTGGACAATGAAGTATGCAGCACCTACTATACCTCTGCTTCACGGTTTCAGACTCGAAAAATTCAACCTCTCTCCAGCTCAAGTAACTCAGGTTGTCATTTTCTATCTTTTCCCACAAAAGACAAAACCACAAATCCTTTCTTTTCTGTTTTCTGTCTTGGTGAAATGTGGTTTCTACCGAATTATTCAAGTTAGAAACCTGAATATCAGTTTCTCTCTCTCAAAAATTCGGAAGTATATGAAGGCATACTTTGAAGGATTTGGCATAGTGCTTAAGGCATTTGACTGCTAACAAGAAGGCTGGCGGTTCAAACCCACCAGCCTCGCCTCAGAAGGAAGGTTGGACAATCTACTTCTGTAGTGATACCCTCCCGGAAACTCAGGGAGGGGTCGTTATGATTCGGATCCAACTCGAAGGCAGTGTGTTGCATTTGTGTTGCGTTCTTCTCTATTTTACAGTTTTCCCTCCAGTAATAACTTGATAGATTTAGCCCTGAAGGGACCTTGAGAGGCAG
The DNA here is from genome assembly GCF_000298275.1 of Orycteropus afer afer. NCBI lineage: Eukaryota > Metazoa > Chordata > Mammalia > Tubulidentata > Orycteropodidae > Orycteropus > Orycteropus afer. The sequence goes on from NW_006922130.1 coordinate 1,561,420, forward strand.
GTAGGGTAGATATCTTGTCTAATTTTACAGATTAGGTAGTGGTCTTCAAACAATAAGCAACTAATGTCATGTTACCCAACTGCTAAGAGGAGGAACCAGGATTGGAAACCAGGACATCTGATCCTAAATCCACTATTTTTCCTCACTGAACCAGATTTTAGACCTCACAGCCTTCAAGTGAAATGATGGATCTTAAATTTATCTTTAAACAAAAAAAAATTGTGGTAAAAACATATGTAACACATTTACCAATTTAAAATTAGTTTGCAGCTCTTTCAGTTATGTATTAATGAAGTATCTTTTGCCTGTAGCTGAGTTGTATAAATTGGCTTTACACGAAATACACAGAGAGCTTCATTCAAATGTAGTGTGAAGTTCTAAAGTTTGTCTGATTTACCTTAGGAGACTTGTCATTCATCACTTTCATATAGCTTTCTTAGGGGCTTCAGAGCAGGCAGTGGGGCATAAATACTGAGTGTCACATGGAGTCAACATCAATGTAAATAAGAAATAGAGCCATTACATGCATATTGGATATCTAATTACTAGCATTTATGTGTAAGCTTTGATTGTTGACTAATAAGCTAACAAACTAATAAATGAGCTAGATTATTAGATCAAGTTGCTACAAAAGAAAAACAGCATCTAAATTTCATTTTACTGGAATTTCATTATATTTATTATTACTATAAATAAATGGGCTTTTGCCTGCCTTAAAAATCATTACTGGTATTGCAGAGGATGCCTAGGTTTTTTTTTCCCAGTAACTATGTGTTTGAATCCCTTGTTCCACGTCCTCTTCTGAATCCACCTTGCACCTCTGGAAATTCTCTGTCAAAATATTGCTGCAGCCGTTTTTGAATTATTTTCAGTAAGATCTTACTTGTGTGTGATATTAATGATATTGTTAGATAATTTCCACATTCTGTGGGATCATCTTTCTTTGGAATGGGTACAAATATGGCCCAGGTAGCTGTCTTCCGAATCTCTTGGCATAACCGAGTGAGTGCCTCCAGTGTGGCATCCATTTGTTGAAATATCTCAGTGGGTATTCCATTAATTCCCGGAGCCTTGTTCTTTGCCAGTTCCTTCATTGCAGCTTTGACTTCCTCCTTAAGTACCATTGGTTCTAGATAATATGCCACCTCTTGAAATGGATGAAGGTCGACCAGTTCTTTTTGCATGTGAGAGCTAGACAGTGAATAAGGAAGACCGAAGGAGAGTTGATGGTTTTGAGTTGTGGTGCTGGCAAAGAATGCTGAAAGTACCATGGACTGCTAAAAGAACTAACAGATCTGTCCTGGAAGAAGGGCAGCCGAGATGCTCCTTGGAAGCGAGAATGGCCAGACTTCGTCTCACCTACTTTGGTCATGTTGTCAGAGGGGACCAGTCCTTGGAGAAGGATGTCATGCTTGGTAAGGTGGAGGGTCAGTGAGAGAGGGGAGGGCCTTCGACGAGATGGATTGACACGGTGGCTGCGAGAACAGGCTCAAGTATAGCAAGGATCATGGAGCTGGCATGGGATCGGGCAGTGTTCGTTCTGCTGTGCATGGGGTCGCTTTGAGTCAGAAACGACTCGATGGCACCTAACAACAACAACATTTGTTTGAATAAGCTTTGACTTTTATGTATGTTTCTATTTCCTGTTTAGTATCTAGCTGTTAAAAATAGTAGTCAACTGTTAATATTTTTTATTTTTTTTTAAGAATATATATTATGAAAATTAAGCCCAGAGTATCTTATAGAAAAATCTCTCTACTGGCAAATACAAAATAACATTGGAATCCATTGATTACAAAGTCAAGTTTATACTTCATCTTGCCTGTTAACATCTTCTGTTCAGATATTCTTTCATTTTTTTCCACTGATGACTTGTTCCTTTCTAGCAGAATTACTTTATTACTGATTTATTTTATTATCTGAGAATATTATACTTCTATTATTTTGATTTTTCTCTAGCAGCGTATTTTTTGATTGAAAAAGGTATGCATGCTTATGGTTAAGACACACATTAGACAAATGGGTTTGCTGATGAATCTGCCTCCTTGCCACTATAGAACATTGAGTACCTTCCCTAGAAACAGCAGTGTCTGCCTTTTCAGTTTCCTGTGCTTTATTTTCCTGTTGTTCTCTTCAATGCAGATGTTCTATATGAGTTGTAAAAATCAGACTTGCATTACATTTTTTATCAGATACTTGATATGTTCTAGTGTATAATGTTCTAAATAATGAGATGTTGATGACACCTTTTATTAATATATTTCTCTTTTTAATTTATTGTTTTCATTATGTTAATTATTATAATACTCAAATAAATAATGAAATTAAAGATACGTCTTCAGGTGTAACTTAAATGATTCCATCATTTAAAAAAATCATAAATAGTGTCTTGCCCTAAATGTTAGTGCATAGTATTATTTTATATTTATGTTTATTATACCATTTGTCAAACAAATCCTGTGTATCTTAATGAAATTATATTTTGTATCTTTTATGATTAATCATCTTATGTCAGACTTTTGTTGTTACATGAAAGATATTCTAATGAAATTTTAACAAACTTCCAACCTTAAATTTAGAAGTTGCCACTTTGCTTTTAGGCAGTAAACAGAAGACAAGTAAAGGAAAAAGAGACTAAACAGAAGACAAGTAAAGGAAAAAGAGACTAATGATGACTTTAAGTGAAGTACAGTCTACCTAGGCCCTTTGGATCTAGAACTCTGAAATAGAGGCTTTCAGTGAAAAGCCAGTATAAGTATTGACTAGAAGTCTTACTTCCTCATATTGCCAGATTTCTTAACATGCTTGTGTATACATTCTCAGGAATTTCAGAATGCTAGCCCTAGTGACTCTTTTTATTGATCTCTATGTGTATAACCTTCGTTTTCTTTTTCCATAACAATACTTGATTACTGCAAAAACAGAAAACCAAACGCATTGCTGTCGGGTCAGATCTGACTCATAGCAACTCCTCCTTGGGTTTCCGAGGCAGTATCACCACGGAAATAGATTGCCCAACCTTCCTTCCCAGGAGTGGCTGGTGGGTTTGAACCACCAGCCTTCTGGTTAGCAGTCAAATGCCTTAGGCACTATGCCACCAGAGCTCCTACAAGTAGGTTCTTAATGGATATTGAAAATAGGAAAATTTTATATTCAATAGAATATCTTAAAGGGTTAGAAATTAGACTTAATTTTATAGAACAGTATTTTCCTTAACTTGTCTGTAACGTTAAATAGCAGTAGTCTAATGTCAATTTTTCAGATGAGGAAAATGTTACTCAATTTTCTTAACATTCTATGTGTTGACCACTGTAGTAATGCAAGTTCTCAAAACACTCAGATTTATCACTAAATTAAAAACTGATGTCACTCTGCATGCTTCTCTAAGTTTTCTTTTTCCAGTGTTTTTTTTTTTTTTAAAGAAAAGATAAATGTTTCATTTTTACTCAATTTACCTATGGTGATAATAAAACAATTACAAGAGGCCTTAAGTGATACTGGACAGATGTCCCATATTCAGGTATAGGTTAACAGGTCAAGTGTAAGGAAACAAGAAATGAGGAACAGGACATTTTGAAAATTACATCATTGAGAACTGTGTGTTTTTAAAAAGTATAGTAACATTGCAAAGAAATATGATTCTGTCTGCTTTGTGTTGGTGAAACCAGAGCTTTTTTATTTGAATACATTTTTTTTAAGGGAGAATTCAGGCAGTTTCTTGAGGAATACCAATCAAATAGAAATGGCATAAGTATGGCAGGTTATAGCATTGTCTTTAGCTGATTTTGGCTTGAAGACAGTATCTGATCATTTTTATTTGTTTTTATAAATTGAGTATTTCCTGAATCACAAAGTAATTTTTTCATGGGCCGTTTGAACATTCATACATGTTCATGTATGAATGTGTGATTTTTTTATTTCAAAATACTTAGAAGTTCATAGAAACACCTCCAGTGTACAGTGTGTACTTAATGACATTTGGTAGGGGTCACATAACTAGTTCCCAAAGACAGAAAAATAATACTTGGTTTTCTTGAGAGATGAGTCTCAGTAAAACAAAAGTGTAGCAAAAATGTCGAGTGAGGAAAACCTGATAGGCTGAATTTCAGAAGTTCAAAAGGAACTAGTATAACTAGATGAGATTGTATATTGCTTTCATTTGGGACATAGGGCTGGCAGTAGTGTTAAATTTTGGGAAATGGTCCGTGTATTGGTTCCAAGGTGGGGAAAGCAGTTATCTGAAGATAATCTCATGAGGCAGAGAAAATTCTCCTTGATCCTGGACTCTGTTCAAAAAGAATGGAGAAGAATGTCATGGGAGAAGTGGGAAATTAACTGGAACAGGAATAAAGTCAGCCTGGCCAGTAGTGCTAGCTTGCAGGCTGTTGGACATGGGGAACTTTAAAAGACTAGTAGTGCAGTTTTCTTCTTTTTTTCTTTTTTAAATTGTGATTTGGGTGAAAGTTCCAAACGACTAATAGTGTAGTTTTCCTGCTCAAAGAATTAGCACTTACTGGAGAGGGGTGTGATGTGTGATCTATTAAATCCATGATTCCAGGAACTTTACAGTTTCTGAATTTTAAGGTAATGATAAATACGAATATATTGGTAAAGAACTTAAAATTCACACAGAATTATTGTTCTCTTGACAGTAGAGTCCTGTTGGATAAGCTGCTCCTTTGACCTGAGCTCTGCAGGTGTCATCCTTCTGCATAGTAGTGCTTTTTGATAGGAAACTGAGTGGAACATTTATTTTTAAAAGCAGTGTAAACAGTAAAATTTCCATTAAACTTCAGTTAGGTAGTCACATATTTCAGATTCTCCATAAATGATCCTATGGTAGATAATGTGAGCAGAAATTAAAAGCTCTGTAAAGGTACATTATTAATATTTTATAAAAATGCTGCTGCTACGATTTCAGGTCCTTTTGGAATAAATCATGGGATTGAGCTTCATTCAGATGTTGTGGAATATGCCAAGGAAAAGCTGGAGAGCTTCATCAAAAATAGTGATAGCTTTGATAAGTAAGTATTCCCATCTGTAGTTTGGGTTGAAAGCACTTGATCAAATTATATGTTTAACACCTATTTCTCAACATTATTTTTTATTATTGACTTTGAATTGCTAATTTGAACATAGCAAAAATTAATGTGCTATACAAATTAAGGAAAAATGGTTAGGAAAATGATTATATGCTGTAATTGTAATTCTGTATACATCTCTATAGTTAATTATCAGTGTATGAAATAACCTTTATAATTTTATGTCACTATCATTTTTATTACTAGAAGGCGGCTTATTCATTAAACATCATACACATTTTTTGTTTTCTTTCCTGAGTTATAAGTAGTAAAAATTCCTGCAATTAGAATACTTTCTAGAACTAGTTTCATATGTTTGGAATAGTAATATAATAGCTTTGCCCTCTTTTTTGTAATATAAGGGTGACACCTGTTGGTTAGCATGAAAAAGACTTTTAAAAGTATTAAATTTGTGATATATCTGAAGACAATTAACATAGAAATACATTGATATATGTTGTGATAGGATTGTGTTTGAGAACTCTTTATAAAGCCATTGCTTTAAAATCAGAATCTAGTTTCCCTTAGAAAAAATACTGCATGGGATTTAGCCCTGGGCTGGCAGGGAAAAATTTAATGTGTAATGATACTAAAATTCAGTATTGATAATACTGTGAGGAAGAAGGACTCGTTGGCCAAAGTCCATGAATCCAGTGAAATTATGTAACATTTAGAGGATTACAGCTCTTGTTTTTCTCTATAATTCATATTTTCAAAAGGAGAAAGGCTTAACAAGGTTAGGAGTTACAGGGATAGAAGTTAGTCACTTTATATAACAGTTTTAGTGCAAAACACATTCAGAATTTAATTTGACTTGCTGGGAGTGGACTCAGTCTTCTCCAGGCCCTGAAGGCGAGATTCCTGAGACTCTGGGAGCAGTCAGGACAAGAACTGAGGATTTCCTCTGGAGAGATTAGGCTTGGGTAAGGCACTAAGACAGCGAAGCCAGTAAGATCCTGTTAATGTCTGAGGACATATATTTTCCTTTCTTCCTTTCTTCGCCTAGTCCTTTCCCTCTTTTTCCCTTTTCATTCTCTTTGCCTTACTACTTTGTTTTTATCCTCTGGCAAACTGACACTTAGGTGGTTGAAGAACAGGATACCAGTGTGCTACTGGGAAGAAAGAAGGCAGCAAAGTCCTCAGTATTGTAGGTGAAAGGCAAGGTCTCCTGTCCACCTGTGGGGGGTTGTGATTGGTTTATGAAAGACCACAGGCAGGTGGGCTAGGTGAGTGGGGAAATGCTCATGCTTTATTTTTTCTATAATTTACGCCATGGATTTACACAAACCACTTGAATTTTCTGCATCCATTTGCTGTACCTCTTCCATTATTTATCTTTAGAAAAAAAAATGCCATTCACATTTTGAAACATTTTTCAAGTGCTTACTGTGTTGGTTCATATTCTGTTTCCAAGGGTAAAGTTGTTTGATAGTAATAAAGTTTTCAGCCCAAATTATTTAATAAGAAATTTGGGATTCAATTTTTGCATTCTTTTGTGTCTGTTGTTTCTCTCTGTTTTATGATTAGTAGTATGGTAAGTGCTTAAAATATGAGCATGGGTTTTTTTTTTTGTTTGTTTGTTTCTTACATAGTTTACTAGAACTATGTTTTGTTGAATTTATTGAATTCTTGTTGTTTTAAGTATTTGTTTTGATGTTGAAACAAAATGTCCACATAGGTGTCTTTTGAATACATTGAATTTAGAAAATGTAAAAGTAATATTAGTAAAAACAAATGTTTAGGATCTATTATAAGGTCTATTTTATTTTATGTGTTAACAGGTTTCATGTTACAGTTCCTTGAAAACATAGAAAATACAGTTTTAGTTATTAACTTGAGCAGCACAAAGTCCAGGGAAAATTTTGAATCATTGAAGTATCTCTATATGTCATTATTTAAAGCACTTCTGTGTTGATATAAGGTCAAAAAATCCATAAAACAGATCAGTTTGCAGAGTATATATATTTAAGGTTTTCAGCTTTTAAAATTTTATAACTTTATTTTTATGTAATTGTAAAAGCATAAAATTTTCTCTGCCTGTATTTCTTAAATTTGCTATTGTCACTGTTTTACATGATTTAGGTTTATTCATGAAATGAAAAATCATAATATATAGTGATATGAGTGATCTAACCATAATTTTTAATGGTCATGTTATTTTAATTATATAGTAAACAGTCAAAGTTGATAATAGAGTTTCTGAAGTTTATAACTTATATTTGAAGCAGATTCTTATATTAATAAGCTTGACTGAAATAATGAGATAGTTGTGGAAATTTTATTATCCTAGTTTTCAAGTAATGTCCACAAATATTACTGTTAATATAGTTCAGATTAGAAAGTAGCTTACACATAAGAATAGTAGGTACTGGAAAAATGTGGAGGTTTTTTTTGTGTGTGTATAGTAGAGAGTGCTAACCAGAAGGCTGGAGGTTCAAACCCACCAGCCACTCCTCAGGAGGAAGTTTGGGCAATTTACTTCTGTACTGATAATGCCTCGGAACTCCCAAGAGGGGTTGCTATGAGTCACGTCCGACTCGATAGCACATAACAACAACAAACAACAACAAAGAGTGCTTACAAGTTTAGTAACATTGATGGGTTATGCAGTAGCTCTTTTTTGGTCTCTTTATATCATTTGGTTTTGTGACAGAAAATTATATAAAGATACAGTATTTTTCTTCCTAACCATTTTGTGTTTTCATGATTTCTTTGCAATTTTTCTTGATGCTCATCGATAATATTTCTACTTATATACAATTTGTTAAAGTGAATTGAGAGGAAAAACTGGCAAATGGTAGGCAAAGTGATTTTTAAATCCCATTTCCAAGTTATTTCATTACATTTAATTGTGTATGACTCATTAAAATATGTATTTTAATTAATAGAATATATGCTTACTCTGGAAAATTAATTGCTCTGTATGTGTTCTGGTTACCTAGTGCCACTCTGACAAGAATATACCACAAATGGGATGGCTTAAACAAACAGGAGTTTATTCTTCAGTTTGGAGGCTTTAAGTCCAAGTTCAAAGTGCCAAGATCTAGGGGCTGGTGAAAGCTCCTCAGCCTTGGGCTTCAGCTCTGCCTCCAGCTCCCAGCCCACTGCAGCTAGAGGCTTTTCTTCACTGAGACAGCTGCTGGCTGCTGAGTCTGTCAAGCCCAAGGTTGACAAGTAACAAGGCACAGTCTTTATTACCAAATCACACGGCAGGCCATTAATTCAAGTCCATTGTAAGTCCCAAGGTCGGCAGAGTATGGCAGGCTGCTGAACAATGACATAGCTGCATGCAGGGTTCAAGGTGCCATAAGCTAGAGACCATTCCCAAAGCTTCTCCTTATATACGGAAAGCAGACCACATCCCAAAGACAGTTACTCATCTGCTTGTGGTAGATCCCTCCATGGAGTTGATTGCCAGTCTCATCATGGGGAATAACTACCATCAGCTGCCCAGCCACTCAACCAGGCCCAGCCAAATTGACACACAAAGTGAACTACCACAGTATGTATTCCTTAACACCTGGTTATCATTGATTATGTATAATATGGAGAGAATAGATAGCCTAGATCTAATAGATACTCCTCAAATGTTACTCATCCTATTGGTTTGGATCTTTTATCAGGGACTGTTTTTTGAAAGTATTGTCATGTCATTTATGATTTGAACCACATCTTTAAAGTTTTATTAACTACATCTATTGAAGATCATAAGTGAACTCCCAAATAGAATGGTAGATGAGAAGAATCAATAAACTAATATCAGAATATGTAATGGAAGGTGGGCTTTAAAAAACATACAAAAGTGTGGTTTTGTGTGTGTATATGGGTCCTGAGTCTTAAAAGTAGAATTATTTAGGAAAGAAGTATCCTTATTATAATTACATATTTTTAACTTTGTATTTCATAGTCCTTTTACCAGCAGATGAAATTATTTGGGGAAGCTACTCTGAATTTACTGAATTTGGAGATAAGAGGGAAGGGGGTACCTTCATGTTTATTACTTTAATATTTATGGTATTTCCAGGTTTACTGAAATTGCCTTTGAATACAGATCTCAGATTTCAGGGGTCCTCTAAAACATTGTCAAACTTTCTTCATCAGTGGCGAGATGATAAATAAATTTTTAAGCTAAATAGTCTCTATCACAGCTGTTCAACTCTGTTGTCATAGTGTGAAAGCAGCCATAGATAATACATATATGAATGGACATAGTGTGTTCCAAAACCCAAACCCACTGCCATTGAGTCGATTCCGACTCTTGAGCCCCCCCTTTGGGTTTCCAAGGCAGTAAATCTTCATAGAACTAGATTGCCCTGTCTTCTTCCATGGAGTGGCTGGTGGGTTTGAACTGCCAGCTGTCTGGTTGGCCTTAGGCACTGTACCACCAGAGTTCCTTATGGTGTGTTCCAATAGAACTTTATTTACAAAAGCAGGTGGTGAGCTGAACTTGGCCCATGAGCCATGGTTTACCAGCCCCTGTTCTAGTCTTCATAAAAAGTCTCCAAAATACCTTTATTTTAGGCTACTCTGATCTAGATAGGAGTTTGGAAAAGTTCAAATTATATGAAGAGGAAAATAATCTTTATTTTGAAAAGTGTTATCAGTTAAAGGAGCTTATACTGTAAACATTTATCCTGTGAATACCCTTAATTAGTACAGCATTTATTTATAGTTGTATTTACATATTTTAAAGATAGGCGTACATGGCCCTCTGGAATGCCTGCTGTGGAGTGTGTCATTTCCTAGAAAGGCATTCCTAGATCTAGCTGTGATTTTGGAAATAACTCTAGTTTCAGTAGCCTAATGAGTGCTGTGTAGTCTGATTTATTGGGGATTTTCTTTCTACATGAATTAGGGAACATTGTTTCTGTATAGTTTCTATATAGTCTGTCATATAGATGGGCCATAATATGAATGAGGAAAACAGTAATGAAAACGTAAAAAATAATAGCACCTAATGTGCATTATCTAACACACTTGACTGCTAACCAGAAGGTTTGGTGATTCAAACTCATCAGCCACTCCTCGGAAGATTGGCCAATCTACCTCCATAGTGATAATGCCTCGGAAACCCAAGGAGGGGTCACTATGAGTCGGATCCGACTCGATGGATGTGGGTTTAATATGCATTATCTAAGGAGCTCTGGTAGCACAGTGCCCAAAGCATCTGACTGCTAATTAGCAGGTTGGTGGTTCCAACCCACCAGCTACTCCACAGAAGCAAGAGTGGGCAATCTACTTCGTAAAGATTTACTGCCTCAGAAACCTACTGGGATTTGCAGTGAGTCAGAATCAACTTGATGGCAGTGAGTGTGCCTTACTTATCCAATTAAGTACCCTGTACAATTCTGGGTGTTTTATCCACAGTCCTAGAGTGATAATGATGTTCACATTTCTTAGTGTGAAAACCAAGGATTAGTGAGAGAAGAGATAGTAAACTGAGCCAGCCTCCTGTCTTTTTACTTAGGTCTGATTTGGCTGTGGTGATGTAAGGCATTGATTTATTCTAATACTTCTTTCCATTATAAGTTTTCTGCTGCCAGTGAATTTCAACCTCACCACTTAGCTCCGGATAGGAAGTTGAAGCAGCACTTTTATTTTTATAATTTATTTCTTTCAGGTTTAAGTTAAGGAGTACTGTCAAAGTGGTTAAGTGCACTATAGCATTTTTAAGAGTTCTCCTACCTTATTATACTTTATGAGACTTAACCTGAAATAATTTATTGTTGGGACAGTGGTGAGTGGGAGAGACAGTTCCTCTAATTGAGTTGAGGTATAATAAATTTTAAATTTAGAGTTAAAGTATCTTTTGTTTTATGATAGTGTCTAATTTTTAAAAAAAAATATTGGTTCATTCATTATCCATATGTGATCCTTGTCAATTAGAAAAATTGAATGTCAGCTTGATAGCCGGTGCATCTTTAAGAAAATTACGGCATACTTGTTTTGTATGTATAGTTTTGCTGTAAATAATTCTTCATATTACTATAAAATATTTGCCAGATATTTGAACATTATTATACACTAGTAAGGTTTCACGAAGTAGTCACAGGTTGTAAACACATTTTTTACTTGTCACAAATATTCAAACGTTAGGACAGAGAAATTCTCAAATAGTTGAGGGGAAAAGTTTGATAGTTTCAGACACATGTTTAGAAGGAAATAATTGCATGCCTACTTTTATATAACTTTTTATCACATTTCCTATGAAAATGTTTTGAGATTTTGGGGGGCGGTTAGGGTGGGAGGGTCCTAAAGATTTCTTCTAAAACTTCATTCCATGTAAAACCAGTGTATTTACTCTTAACACTTTGCTTTGAATAGCGTTTGCATTATTTTGACATGAGTTTTGATGCAGTTGGAAGGGAAATCACTTGAAAAGGTAAAGTCTTTTTTTTTTTTTTTTTTAATTGTTTTCATTCAGTAGCTTAAGTATTGGTTATAAGAGTTTGAATGATAAAAGTATATTTGGAGATCAAGAAATCTCTAACTCATTTCCCTTGATTCTCTTTACATAGGGAAGTTTTAAAGTTTTGTCTTGTGTAACGAAGTCCATGTTTTTAAAACTCGTAATGTACATTTTGACAAAATGCTTTAAGGAAAAGAAGTTTCTGTGATTCATTTGGCAGGTTGTTTTGGATGAGGTATCAGAACTAGTTGAGATTTTCTCTCATGTCCTTGAAATTCCTTTATTCCACTGGAATTACCTAAAATTTCAATGACATTGTCCTGTGGACATGATAAACTAGGTGTGCAAATTATCAGCCCCCACTTCCACAGTGTATTGAAGGGGAATGTTGTTTTTTCTACTCTCAGTCAGCTCCTAGACCTAGACTATCCGTCTAAGAGGGAAGCTGCAGGGCAAGGCTAGGTCACCCTGATCTCCTAGCAGCTTATCAAAAGACTTAAATGGGCAAGTTGGCAAGGTCCCTGCTGTGAACGAAGGCATCTGTCCATCTCAAGATGAAGATACTCCATCATGCACCTTTAAAGAAATCCACTGTTAAGGTAAGTGATTAGAATCTTGGTGTTATGTTGAGCAAGTGTTCTCATGGTTCTAAACCAATATATGTGTGTGTGTGTGTGTGTGTGTGTGTCTGTGTGTGTGAGATATTTTCTTATAAATGAATTCCAGTGTACATTTCAGTAAAAGTCAAATATTTTTTCCCTTTGCATAAGAGAAAGTCTATAAAAATCAGTTATTTGATTTTCAGGCTTAAATCAGATGATTATAAACCCAAAGTGAGTAAATATTGTCATTACTAGAAACATTTTAGGACTGTTCCATTTCATTTTTTCTCTGTATGTGGATAACATACTGTAATTTAGGCTGTGAGTTAACCTGTATTTGGGAAATTTTGTTTTGGAAATTTTTTTCAAAGAATAAGAATGATTGATAATTTTTTATTATACTTACAGACATAAAATTTTAATGAACTCTGCTAAGTATGAAAACTAAGAAAAGAATATGTAAATCAAACTTTTACAAGTATAATTAAAGCAGCATTTTGGTAGACTTCTTGCCAGTTTTTCTTCTCTGGTTTGAGTGGTTGATGTGCAGAGATGAAACTCAGATTTTCTGTGTGTTTTAACCTAATTTATCAATGTAAATATGTAAATAGTGTTGTATTCTTTTGTAGTAAGCTGAGGTCTGCTAGTTAGTTTATTGCTACAGTCTTCCAGATTGCACAGAAATTGCATTTGTGGTTTAAAATAATGCGCTTTGTGTTATGTGTCAGCTTAGGTAAAGATAGTCCTAGCTTAAGGAAGAAAATGTGTATTTATTATTCTACCTTGAAGGGGTTAAGAGAAGTTGTAATTTACTCTCGATAACATGGTAGCTATCATCATCTCTGTGTAGGATCAGTCATTTAGTTACTCATACATATGAGTGAGCATATCCATAAACATTTACCATAAAAGTTTTAATAGTAGATTTTTAGAAAAAAATTTAAAAGTAGAATTTTTGTTCATTCTATATCTTGATTGGTGTGCATTTACATACATTAAATACTGTTTTAAAAATATGACATAATTTTAATGTCAGAATGAAAAAATATATAAATAAGATTTTCAAATAGGTACCTCATCAGAAATACAACTGTGTATCTCTATGAGTACTTTCTTAGGCAAGATAATCCATAACCCATATATATATGTATAAATTAATGTTGTAAGAATGAGTAATTTGAGAGTAAATTCTTTTTTTTTTTTAAATAATTGTGATGAGTTCATGTATTACTGAAAAGACCAAACCAAGTTAAAAGTGTAATTCCCAGATGAGACACAATCTCTGATAGATACACATATATGCATATATATGTATTGCAGAAAAGGCCAAACTAAGTTAAAAGTATAATAATTCCCAGATGAGACACAATCTCTGATAGATATACATATGTATATATGTATGTGTGTATGTGTATATATATATATATATATATATATATATATATTTATTTATTTATTTATTTAATAACTCTCAAATTGGTACTGTTAAAACTATTTTGTAAAATGTTTGGATGTAAATTCTCTATCATATTATAAATGTTTTAGAGCCGACATTAAAAATAATATTAGTTTTTTCCCCAATTTTATTTATGTCCTTGAATTTTTATTGTTTTTGTATCTAGAGAAAATCCAATTCTTTTGGAATATTTCTCCTAAATTCAATTAATCTTTTAAATTTGAATGTTCTAATTAATTTGAATATGTAAAATGACAATGTATAGCTTCTGTGTATTTATTAGAAGTATGTTCTATTTGCTCTAGTAGAAACTTATTTTTGAATTTACAGATCTAATTTTTCTCTACAACAATTCTTTGTAACACTCCTTTGTAATACTCCGTAAGTAGAAGTAGATATTCTGAGCTCTGGTAGCATAGTGGCTAAGACACTTGCCTGCTAACCAGACGGCTGGCGGTTCAAACCC
>NW_006922130.1:1576068-1578318 GCF_000298275.1 Orycteropus afer afer
CTTGACTGCTAACCAGAAGGCTGGTGGTTCAAACCCACCAGCCACTCCTCGGAAGGAAGATGGGGCAATCTACTTCCGTAGTGATACTGCCTTAGGAAACCCAAGGAGGGGAGGCTGTGAGTCGGGTCCGACTCGACTGGCACATAACACAACAGCAGCAACACTTTTTCTAGAACTGTTTCTGTGTAGGCTTTTCTCACAGCCCTGAGAGTTTGTGATTAGCGTATTTAAGTTGTCATATATAGGTTCATCTTGAAAATTGGTAGGTAAGGAAAGCACTTTAGTTTCTTATGTAGTTTACTTACTAAGTAAATGTGTTTTGAGGATCATAAAAGGTGATGATGATAGAGGTAAAATTCAGAGGAAATATTCAAAGAGAGAACAGGAAAGCCAGAGGATGTTTCAAAGAAAAAATTGTTTCTTTAAAGGAGAATTTATTGGAAGCTCCTATTTATCTGTAATAAATAGGATAGTTTAATATTTTCAATTTATACGACTACTGAAACAAAAATTCTATTTTTTTAATAAAAATATATTTTTTAAAATTGACATATTTTACATTGTTTTGTTGTTGTTACCAAGTCTTGGAAGTCCTGTGTGAATTTTATACTTGTAGTACATCTCAGTTTGAAGTAGCCAAATTTCAACGACTCAATATCCACACATGGCTCGTGTCTACCATATTATCTAGTGAAGCTCTAGATTGTTTTTGTTTTAAATTGTGATTTGGGTGAAAGTTTCCAGGGCAAATTCCTCTTCCATACAGTAGTTCACATACATTTTCTCTCATGACATTGACTGTAATCTCCTACAGTGCAGCAGCTCTCCTCCACTTCCTCTCCATTGCCACCTCTTCCCTGTGTCCTTCCCTCCCATGCACTCCTGCCCCCAAGTTATCTCCCTGTGCATACACAGCCCTTCTGTTCAACCATGATTGATCTCTCCAAGGAGTACATCTAGCTAATGTAAATGTTTAGCTCATATGCCTTGTCTTTTGTTTGGTTGGAAGCTGCAGGAGTGGGTTCAATTCCAGACCTGAAGGGTTCCACCAGGCTCTATCAGACCAACAAACCTGGTCTTTTTTTTTTTTTTTTTTTAATGATTTTGAGTTTTGTTCCATATTGTTCTCCCACTTTATCCAGGATCTCTTATATAGATCTCCCTCCGAGTGGTTGACATTGGTAGCCAGGCACCGTCTAGTTCTTCTGATCTCATAGTCATATAAGCTAAGGATCACGTGGTATACCAGTCCCTTGGACTAATTGTTTCCATGAGTTTTTGGTTGTCTTCATTCTTCTTTGCTCTGGATGAAGAGAGACCATTGTTGCATCTAGATGGCTGCTGGCAAGCTTACAATGTTTCGTGTAGTATGTTATGCCAATTGAGCTTGATGTCCCCTGCAACCATAGTCCCAGCCCACAGGTCCAACTACTTGTTCCCCCTGGTTCATGGGCTATGGCCAAGAAGTGACTACAACATTATCTCTTGTCAAGTCTATTGTATACCTAGAAATTCTTACACAACATACAAATATATTTGTAGAAACATTGTTTGCCAACCCTATACATGATCATGGGCACGCTCCCCACTGCATAGGCATAACCTAATCATTCAGCCTGTCAACCCATCTATCCACCCATACATAGATCAATGTTTGCCATCACGGTTAATACAGTATTATATGTACAAAAAGGTTCATCTTTGATGTCTGTACCTCCCATGCATCTCTCTGTGTCTTCCTTTTCCTCAGTGCCACCATGTTGATCACTCACATTTGGTACATTGACCTTCTGTTCACCCAACTCAGTACTTGTCTGTACCTATCTAGCAGTGTTCCCTTCCTTTCCCTCCCACCCCTGCTAACCAACAAAGGAAATTTCCTTCCATATATAAACCTTTCCTTGACTTTTTATAATAATGGATTGTATTGTATTTGCCCTTTAGTGATTGAATTACTGCACTCAGTATAATATCCTCCAAGTTCATAAATGTTATGTGGTGTTTTGCATAGTATTTCATAGTTTGTACCATAGTTTGGTTATCCATTCTTCTGATAATGGGCAACTAGATTGTTTCCATCTTTTTTCTATTTTAAATAGTGCTGTGATGAACATGGATGTGCATATATCTGTTCTTGTCCTGGCTCTCACATCTTTAGAATATATACCTAGTAATGGAATGTCTAGGAGCTCTGGTAGCATAGTGGCTAAAGCACTTGACTGCTAACCAGAAGGCTGGCGGTCCAAACCC
>NW_006922130.1:1579160-1582901 GCF_000298275.1 Orycteropus afer afer
TTTTTTTTTTTTTTTTTTTAACGGGTGGTGGCGTAGTGCCTAAGGCATTTGACTGCTAGACAGATGGCTGGCAGTTCAAACCCAAAAGCTGTTACGCGGAAGGAATGTTGGGCAGTCTACTTCTGTAGATACTGCCTTGGAAACCCAAGGAGGGGTCACTGAGTCGGATCTGACTCCAGGCAGTGGGTTAATGAGTACCTCGGGGGGCATAGTGCCTAAGGCATTTGAATGCTAACCAGAGGCCTGGTGGTTCAAACCCACCAGCCACTCCTCGGAAGGAAGACTGAGCAATCTACTTCTGTGAAGATACTGCCTCGAAAACCCAAGGAGGGTCCCTGTGAGTCAGAATTGATTGTTGGCTGCCTGAATATCCTCTTTGGTCTATTCATATCTTCTGCCTGTTTTTTAATTAGATTGTCTTCCCCATTTAATGGATTTCGGCCCTTTTTCAAAGATCAGCTGACCATTGGTCAGTGGAGCTATTTCTGGGTTCTAAATTCTATTCCATTGGTCTATGTGTCTGCCATTGTACCAGTACCATGAAATTTTAACTACTGTGGCTGTATAGTAGACATCCAGATTCGGTAATGTGAGACCTCCTACTTTGTTCTTCTTCAGATTGTTTTGCTTATCCAAGGTCTCTTTCCATATATGTAAAGTTAGTGATTGGTTTTTCCATATCCTTAAAGAATGTTGATGGGATCTGGATTGGGATTGAATGTATAGATTGCTTTGGGTAGTATTAACATTTTCACATTTAGTCTTCGTATGCATGAGTGTGGTATGTTTTTCCATTTATGTAGATCTCTCATGGTTTCTTGAAGGAGTCTTTTGTAGTTTTCTTTGTATAGGTCTTTTGTGTCCCACAAGTATTTTATTTTTTTTGGTAGCTATTGTAAATGGTATTGATTTCTTTATTTCTTTTTTCAGCAATCTCTTTGCTGATCTAGAGGAATCCAACTGATTTTTGGATGTTGATCTTGTATCCTGCCATGATGCTAAATCTCTCAGTTTCAGTAATTTTTGTACTGAGTCTCTTGGGTTTTCTAGGTATAGGATCATATCATCACCAAACAGGGATAGTTTGACTTCTTCCATACCAATTTGGATGCCTTTGATTTTCCTTTCTTGCCTTATTGCCCTGGCTAGGACTTCTAGTACAGTGTTGAATAGAAATGGTGATAGAGGGACACCCTTGTGTGGTTCCTGTTTGCAGGGGGAATGGTTTCAGTCTCTCTACATTGAGAATGTTGGCTGTTGGTTTTGCATATATGCCTGCCCTTTATTATGTGGAGGAATGTCCCGTTGATTCCTGTTTTGCTGAGCGTTTTAAGCAGGAATGGGTGTTGGATTTTATCAAATGCCTTTTCTACATCGATTGATATGATTATGTGGTTCTTTTCCTTTGTTGTATTTTTGTGATGGATGACATTGATAGTTTTTCTAATGTTGAGCGATCCTTGCATAATGATAGTCCTCCTACTTGGTCTTAATGTATTATTTTTTGATATGTAATTAGTGTTAGCTAGGAGTTTGTTGAAGGTATTTGTATCTGTATTCATGAGTGATATTGGTCTGTAGTTTTCCTTTTTAGTGATATGTTTGCCTGGTTTTGGTATCAAGGTTATGCTTGTTTCTTAAAATGAATTTGGGAAGATCCCATCCTTTTCTGTGTTCTGGAGTATTTTGAGTACGATTGGTGTCAGTTCTCTGAACATTTGGTAGAATTCTCTGCAGAAACAGTCTGGGCCAGGACTTTTTTTGTTGGTAATTTTTTTTTATGACCTGTTCAGTTTCTTCTTTTATTATGAATTTGTTCAGCTTTTCTTCCTCTGTCTGTGTTAGTTTAGGTAAATAGTGTGTTTCTAGAAATCTGTCCATTTCTTCTAGATTTTTAAATTTGTTGGAGTACAGTTCATAGTATCCTGAAATCAGTTGGTTGTGTTGTGATGTTGTCCAACTCTTTTTTTATTCGTGTTATCTTTATTCTCTTCCTCTGTTCCTTTGTTAAATTTGCCAGTGGTTTGTCAATTTTATTAATCTTCTCAAAAAAGCAACTTCTAGTCTTCTTGATTTTTTTTTTTCCTGTTATCCTTCTATTTTCTCTTTATTTTTGCTGGAATCTTCATTATTTTGTTTCTTCTGGTGACCGTGGGCTTTTTTTGCTCTTCTTTTTCTAATTGTTGGAGATGTTTATTTAAGGTGTTGATTTTGGCTCTTCTTTTTTGATGTGTGCATTGCTTGCTATAAATTGACCTCTGATCACTGTTTTTGCTGTGTCCCACAGATTTTGGTATGTTGTTGCTAAAAGGGCAAGCAGGCCACATCTCCTGACCTCCTCTAACCCCACAAGAGGAAGATAGGATCACCATTAGTAACCCAAGGTCTATTCCTGCAAGGCCAGATAGACATGCTGCCTCCCTCCAACCCTTTCACCAAACGTTCCTCCCAAAGCACCCACCCCCTCTCTCCTGGGTTTTCGCCGCATTGGCCACACAAAACTCAGATTATAGAGTTTATTAGGGAAGCACCAGGCTACAATTCAAGTTCAGGAAAAATGCTCAGTCTCTCTCCCAGCCCACAGTCTCTCTCCCAACAATGCATGTCCCTCGGTGTCTCACTCAGCGTGTCTCTTGCGTCTGTTTCACAGCGGCGTGTGTCTCCTTCAGCAGCACATCTTCCTCAACCAGCAGTCAGAGAGAGACTTCTTCTGCCTCCAGGAGGCCTCCTTATGAGCCTGGCCGGGTGGCCAAACTAACTAATCATAACATCAAAATTCTAAGCACCTGAGAGACAACAGGAACCTCCCAGAACATTGTTTAGTGCCACTCCCAACAGAAATACCCCAGGTGGATAACTTTTACAATCAGGAGCTCCTCAGTTGCTCACTGCAGATTCCACCATGGAGTTTACAAAGACTTATGGCTAGAAAAGCCACACTAAGAAATTTACTACACAGCAGTTGTGTTTTCAGTATCATTTGATTCAGTTAATATTTTAATTCCATTTTTAATTTCTTCTGTTAACTCAGTTGTTCTTAAGGTGGGTGTTTTTCAGTTTTCATGTATTATGTCCTTTTCTTTTGATTTTCCTATTGTTGATTTCTAATTTGTTAGCATTGTGATCTGAGAAGATGCTTTCCAGTATTTCAGTGTTTCTAAGTTTATTAAGGCTTGTTTTATGGTCTAACATATGGTCTATCATGGAGAATGTTCTTTGTGCACTGGCAAAGAATATATATTGTGTTGGTTGGGTGATGTCTGTAAGGTCAAGTTGGTGGATTATGTTGTTTAGTTCTTCTGTTAGGTGAGTTTGTTTCGAGTTCCAATCACTGTGGATTCATCTGTTTGTCTTTTTAGTTCTGTTAAAGTCTGATTTATGTATTTTGGGGCTCTTTCATTGGGTCCATAGATATTTATTATATCTTCTTGTTTGATTGATCCTTTAATCATTATATAATGTTCTTTCTTATCTCTTGTGGTAGTTTTTGTGTCAAAAGTCTATGTTATCAGAAATTAGTATTGCCACTCCTGTTCCTTTTTGGTTGCTGTTTGCTTGATAAATCTTTTTCCAATATTTGATTTTTAGTCTATTGTTGTCTTTGTCTCTATGTTGTGTCTCTTGTAGACAACAGATTAATGGGTTCTGTTTTCTTATCCATTCTGCATCTCCCTCCCTTGAGTGGTGCATTTAATCCATTGACATTTTTAATTTTTTCTGACACCCAGTTGTTTTTTTTTT
>NW_006922130.1:1598814-1612501 GCF_000298275.1 Orycteropus afer afer
TCTGTTCCTGTTGATTTTTTTTTATTGCCCTTCTATTTTCTGTTTCATTGACTTCTCCTTGAATCTTTATTTCCTTTCTTCTGGTGAATGTGGCCTTGTCTTGCTGGTCTTTTTCTAATTGTTGGAGATGTTGTTTTAAAGTGTTGATTTTGCCTCTTTCTTCTTTTTTGATGTGTGCCATTATTGCTATAAATTGGCCTCTGATCACTGCTTTTTCTGTGTCCCATAGATTTTGGTATGTTGTGTTTTCATTCTCGTTTGATTCAAGGAATTTTTGAATTTCTATTTTTATTTCTTCTCTTACCTAATCTTTCTCTAGGAGGTTATTGTTCAGTTTCCATGTGCTTATCTTTTCTGTTGATCTTCCTATTGTTTGTTTCTAATTTGATAGTGTTATGATTTGAGAAGATGCTTTGCAGTGTTTCAGTGTTTTTAAATTTATTAAGGCTTGCTTTATGTACTAACATATGGTCTATTATGGAAAAAGTTCCATGGGCACTGGTGAAGAATGTATATTGTGTTGCTGTTGGGTGAAGCGCTCTGTAGATACCTATAAGGCTCAGTTGGTGGAGTGTATTATTTTTAGCTCTTCTGCATCTTTATTGAGTTTCTTTCCAGTTGTTCTATCTTTCAAAGACAATGGTGTATTAAAGTCTCACACTATGACTGTGGAGTCATCTATTTGGCTTTTCAGGTCTTTTAAAGTCTGATTTGTGTATTTTGGGGCCCTTTCATTGGGTCCACAGATATTTATTATGGTTGTATCTTCATGATCAATTGATCCTTTAGTCATTATATAATGTCCTTCCTTGTCTTGTATGGTGGCTTTTGGCTTAAAGTCAATTTGATGAGAAGTTAATATTGCCACTCTTGCTCTCTTATAATTGCCATTTGCTTGATACATCTTTTTCCAACCTTTGATTTTTCATTTATTTTTGTCTTTATCTCTAAGGTGTGTCTCTTGTAGGAAGCATATTGATCAGGGTTTTGTTTTCTTATCCAATCTGCAACTCTCCATCTGTTGAGTGATGCATTTAATCTATTAACATTCATTGTAATTTTTGACAGGTATGATTTGGTTGCTGTCATTTTGTTATGTGTTTTTTCATGGTGTCGCTGGTTTCTTTGTTCCATATTATTTTCTGTGCTGAGCTCCTTATGTTTATGAATTGTGTTATCATTTCCTTTGTTGCTGTTGTTTTAGTATTTGCTGAGTATTTGTGCTTGTCCTCTTTTTTATTGTAATACGAAGCTTTATCATTTTTCTTTAAGGTTACCCTATGGTTTATACTTTTCTCCCTGAGTTTAGAACAGTCTATTCTGTCTTACAACTCTCTTAACTTCTTCACCATTTATAAGTTCTGTATCTTCAGTCTTTTCCCTCTTTTTCTTGTAGTTGTCCTTGCTTGCCAATTGATTTTTCTGGTTCCCTGTTTACAATCTTGTAATCTCATTTTATTTTGGCTGTGTCCATAGCTGTGGTCTGGGATATATCATCTTGTGTATTAATGGTCTGTTGATACTTGCTATTTTTGGTTTTCTGATCGAAGTACTCCCTTTAGTGTCTCTTATAAGGTTGTTCTGTTTTTGACAAATTCCCTTAGTTTCTGCTTATCTGGAAATCTCCTAATTTCACCATCATTTTTGAGGGACAGTTTTGCCAGGTATATAATTCTTGGTTGAAACTTTTTCAGTTTTATGTATACCATCCCTTTGTCTTCTCACTTGTATGATCTCTGCTGAGAAATCGGAGCTTATTCTTACTGGCTGACCTTTGGATGTAACTTTTTGTTTTTCCCGTGCTGCTCTCAGGATTCTGTCTTTGTCCTTGGTTTTGGTGAGTTTAATGATGATATGTCTTGGTTATTTTTCTTTTGGGGTCTATCCTGTTTGGGGTTCCTTGGACTTCCTGAATGGATATGATCTCCTCTTTCATCATATCTGGGAAGTTCTCCAACAAATCTTGGACGATTTTCTCAGTGGTTGTATTTTTCTCTTCCTGTTCTGAAATTCCCGTGTCATGTAAGTTATTCCTTTTGATGGTATCACACATAAACCTTAGGCTTTATTCATTTTGTTTTGATTTTTTTTCTGACTAATCCCTTTCTAAAGAAATATTCAGGTATTTGTCTTCAATGTCATTAATTCTGTCTTCCATTGCATTAATTCTACCCTTTTCTCCTTCCAATGTTTTATCTATTTCTAACAATTTAGTCTTAATATTCTTGATTTCTGTCTATAGATTTAGAATCATTTCTAATTTTTCATTTATTTTATCATTTTGTTCTAGTATTTTCTTCCAAAATTCTTCTAAGGTTTTTTCTGTGTTTTCTTTGGTCTGTCTCTCAATCCTTTGAAGATGCCTAAATATAATTCTTTTTATTTCGTTATCAGAAAGTCCCAATGCTCGTTCTTTCTCAGGGATGTGTTCTGTGTCTGTAACCTGTTCCCTTATTTCTACCACTGTATTTTGTTTTTTTGTGCTGACTGTGATGGTCTGTTGTCTCCGAGTTATCGTGGTATTATGTTAACATCTCTGTTAACTGTGAAGAGCAGCCAATGGTGATTCAGGCTTTTCTTGGTGGTTTTTTATCATTGGCCCCTTGGTGGAGAAGGAGGTGCTGCCTCTTGCTCAGTAAGTGAAGTTGTAGGAGGTGTGGGTTTACTTGTGTCTTATGGGGACTGTTGTCTCCCACTCAGTCAGGCAAAAATTACATTTGAATAACCATCAATAATAGTAAAAGCACATGGACAAAAAATACACCCTGAAATCACACAGGAATAGTAATCCAAAAAAATAAAATGTGGAGAAAAAAAAAAAACAGGTAAATATGTAATATCTGGGGATAGGTCTCTACGAGAAAAATGGTGGAGAAGAGAATAATGAATAAAGAAAACAGACTAACAAACAGAAAAAAAAAAAAGCTATAACAAAATAAAAGAAAAAAAAACCCAACAAGTAACTGGGTTAACCATGAGAAGGGAAAGAAAAAATAGAACGTGTAAACCAGGACATTTTCAGTCGTTCAGTGCAGGTCCAGAGAATTATTGGCGTTTTTGGAGAGCAGAACCTCTTTTTAATCCCTTTGTATCTGGTAGAGCATTAGTATCTCTTTAGGTTGTCTCTGTCTGCTGGTTACGTGTTGCTTTGTTTTGTCTTGGTTTTATGGTTTAATATTTTGAAAGGTGAAGCTGGTATGTTTTGTTTTATTATTGATTCAAGTTTGTTAGGTTGGTGTGCTGTTTTCTTTGTGATGGTGGAATCACTGTGTGTAGTGTGAATACGTGTTTCTGTTTTTCGTCAACAGGGTTTAGAGTTCGAAACGTGAGGTTTTATGGTAATTGCCTGAATATGGTTTCTTCTATTGAATGAGTGCGGTTATTGGCAGAGAAGGTGGGAGCAGAAGAAGGAAAACTTGGTGTCGCTAGGGTTGGTTTTTAGGGCTTTGAGCAGGGTATTATTGATGACAAATTTATTTGAAAGATTGCGGCTCAACCTCAGGAAAAATTCCTATTGTTAGAAGAATTTCCGCCAATTTCAGGCACACTCAAAGATCCTGCCTCCGCAGCCCCACAGCACCAAAGCGCGCCTCCAAGGCAAAATTTGCGGGACTGGCCTAAGCTATAGTTTCTTTGCTCTCCATGCCCCGTCTGCCTATGGTGTTGACACAATCCCGCCAGACCAGCAATGGCCAGCTCTGGAGTTTTTCTGTTATACCGCTCACCTGCAGTGCCAAAGATGTGTGCAATTTCAGGTGTGTTGGAGTTTGGGGATTACCAGAGCAGGCTATTATTGATGACATATTTATTTGCACGACTGCAGCTCAATCTCAGGAAAGATTCCTGTTGTTAGAGGTCACACATTTCTGCCAATCTCAAGCCCACTTAAAGACCCCGCCTCCGCGGCCCCACAGTGCCAAAGCCAGGGTGAAATTTGCAATTTCTTTGCTCTCAGTGCCCCGTCTACCTGCAGTGGTGACGCAATCCTGCCAGACCTGTAATGGTTGGCTCTGGAGTTTGTCTGCGATACTGCCCACCTGCAGTGCCAAAGATGTGTGTGATTTTAGCTGTAGTGTAGTCAGGGTAGTACCTGCCAGTGACTTACAGTCCCGATAACCGTGGCAAAGAAAATCATGGTGTCTGCCAGTCTGACCCAAGCGTGCTCTGTGATCCGCTGGGAAGGGAGGGAGCTAGACTTTCTGGTGCAATAGTGAGATCTCTGCCTGAATTTCAGCAGTGGTGCCCATGTCCACCTGTACCCCGACCACCCAGAACACCCAAATTACTGACAAATCAGCTGCTGGAGGCCGGTCTGTGCCACAGCCCGCTGGAATTTTGTAGTGGTCGTTGGAAAGCTGCTATAAGTGACCTCGCTCTTGGCTCGGGGATTTCAGATGGCAGCCTCCGCCCAGCAGACAGTGACTGCCCCAGAAAGGTTTCCAGTGGTCTCTTGCGGGTGCCCGTCCATTCTGTGGCAGTAGCTCTTTCCTAAATAATCTCCCTGTCCCTTTCCTCCAATTCTGCTCTTCTGTGTTTGGTGCACTCTGATTCAGTGAGCTGTTCAGAGCATCAAAGTTCCTAATTCAAACTGTTGTACCTAGTTCTTAAAGTCCTTAGATGCTAGAGGGGAAAAAAAGAAACGTGCTGCTCACTGGCGAGACTCCATTTTGAATTCTCAATTCTGTTTCTTTGCCCTTCGATGTATTATCTGTTTCTGAAAATTTAGTATTAATCTTCTCAATTTCTATCTGTAGATTTTTGTGTCGTTTCTAACTTTTCATTTATTTTGTCATTTTGTTCTTGTAATTTCATCCAAAATTGTTCTAGGGTTTTCTCTAATTTTTCAGTGTTTTACTTGATCTATCTCTCCATCCACTGAAGGTACCTAAGTATAATTCTTTTGAATTCCTTATCAGGGGCTTCCATTGATGCTTCTTCCTCAGGGATGTGTTTTTGGTCCGCATTCTGGTCCCTTGTTTCTCCTGCTTTATCTTGCTTCTTTGTGTGGACTGTAATGATCTGTTGTCTCTGAGACATTGTGACTTTATTGTGTCTACATTTAATTCGTGATTGTATGTTGGAGTGATTCACCCAAGATTTTTTTTTTGGTGGGGGGATGTATCTGAGTAACAGGGTACTGTGCTCCTCTGTGTGCTTGTTGGGAACACTTATCATTCACCACCTTTGTGCTGGTGGGTGTGATAGAGAATGAGAGTGCCTACACAGGTCTCTGTTAACTGTTTATGAAGAGCAGTTTAGGGTGAGTCAGGCTCTTATTGGTGGTTGTGTATCATTTGTCAGTTGGTTTAGAATGAAGTGGTGGCTTTCACTCAGTAGTAAGAGGACCTGCAAGAGGTACGGGTGTGGTTTGGTCCTATGGGCAGGGTTGCTGTCACCCACTCAGACAAATAGCAGTCTAAGAACCATCAAGATAGTTAAAGCTAGAGGACAGAAAATATACACTGCATAAACACACAGGAACAGTCACCAAAAAGAGAAGAAAATAAAGGAACAAAAAAGAGGAAAGGCAGTAACTGAGAAAATGTTTAAAGAAATACTTTAAAAAGTCAAAAGAAAAATAAATAGAAAAAGGAAAAAAAAAGCCCACAGTATCTGTGGAGGGAGGAATAAGAGAAAAGGGTTTGAGTAGGAGAATAATGAAGAAAAAAATGGGAAAAATGCAAAAAGAAAAACAAGGAATGGGGAGAACCACAGGAAAGAAAGAAATTGGAACCAAGAAAAGGGAAGAGAGAAGAAGCTGAAAACTAGAACTTCAGAATGGAAGAATGAATATTAATAAAAAGGGTGAAAAGAGAAAAAAAATAGTAATAATTTTAAAACAGACAAAAACAAACACAGTTTAAAAAAAAAAAAAATCTGGGTGGGGCAGGGCACACCTACTGGATGGAATTCCTGCTGACTCAGAAGGTGGTTGGGAGTGAGGGATGGCTGCATCTCCATTCACCAAGAAGATGTGGGGTATAAGAGTATAACAAGGAGAATGTCGCATCTTTCCAGTCGTCAGTGTCCATCTGGAATATCCTTGCCCCAGGTGGAACTTATTCTTAGGTCCCTAGAATCTGAGACAGTGCTGTCGCTTTAAATGTCCAAAATGTTCAAACCCTTTGTAAACGTTCAAAATGGTTGCATCCTGCAGACAGCCAAAAGTCCACAGCTCAGCCTGTCTCCCTCTTCTCTGCTTCCTCTTTTATTCACCAGCCATCAGTAGTCCTCCATGCAGCCCCTGGCTAGTAGGGCTGATATTTAGGTTAATTCTTAGGTCCTAACACTACTTGGCAGTATCCAGGCTGTCTGTGCCATCAGGATCACTAACAATCTGCAGCTCCACATGTCTACTTTTTCAGTATTTTCATGCAGGTTCTTCTACTAGTTGGAGTTTAGTCCACTTCTGTATCCTTCGTTGCAAAGCTCAGAGCTCAAGGATTATTATCTGTATCTGTGTTATTTGGTTCCTCTTTTCTTTGTTGAAGAGGGTCTGTGTTATTTGTCTGCCTATTTCACCACCTTTACCGTAACCTCCATCTCTAGATTGTTTTTGTCTCCCCTTTCAGATCATAGCTTGTTATTCCTCAGGGAACCCTTCTCTGACCTCCCAGTTCTGTTTCCTTTCATCCTGAACTTTTCAGGATCATATTCCCTTCCCTTAGACTTCATCATAGTTGTGAATTACACTTGTGAGATTGTTTGATGTTTCCTTGGTAGACTCCATGAGCACTTCCCACTGTGTTCCCAGTACTTATGCAACCCCTTGTGCTCAAGGAATACTTTTTGACTAAATAAAGTGTGCTGATTACTGGCATAAGGTAATTTTCCCAGAGTCAAATCTAAATATGATTTTAGAATCAGGTACTAAATTCTTTCTAATTCATTTACTGGGTATGAAATGGGTAAAGTATTACTAACATGAGAAGTGTTAGTTTAAATTTGAAGTTGTTTCTCTGTAATAGTGTTTTCCCAGGTAATAGTTTCGTAAGCTGTCTTGTATTTTTAACAGGTAGGAAGCTTTTCAAGCTGTAAGTTCACTTTTGAGTTGATTTAACAGACTTAATGATAAAAGAAGGAGCCCTGGTGGTATGGTAGTTAAACACTTAGTTGTTAACTGAAAGGTTAGTGGTTTAATCTACCCAGTGGCTCCAAGGGAGCAAGACGTGGTGATCTGCTGTAAAGATTACAGGCTAGAAAATCCTGTGGGGCATTTCTTCTCCATCACATGGGGTCACTGTGAATCAGAATTGAGTTGACAGTTCCTAACAACAGTGATCAAAGAGGTTTAATAATTCAAAAGTCCTTGGTTATTTGAATTTATTTCCCATGGTAAGAAGTTTAAATTATTCACAATGAATTTTTAGTAGATTTTTTAGAGAGACTATTGAAAATAACTACTGTAACTTTATAAGGGATATTTACTGAGTTTGATAAAAATGATTAAACCGTAGGAGTTCTGGTAGTGTAGTACCTAAGGCACTTGACTGCTAACCAGAAGGTTGGCAGTTTAGACCCACCAGCCACTCCTCAGAAGGAAGATGGGGCACTCTACTTCCATAGTGATACTGCCTCAGAAACCTAAGGAGGGGTTGCTATGAGTCGGGTCCGACTCGACAGCATATAACAACAACATGTATTGTTTTAAAAGCCAAGAATTTTATTTTGGCTGTAGTTTAGAAATCAGAGATTGTGTCATACTCTTGAGCATAAAAGAAATAAAGCATGATCACTAACCTAGTAAGTTTAGTGTGTGCTGTGCAGGTACATAGAATGAGATATACTGTGAAAGAGTTGGGAAAGACTTCTTTGAAAACTAATGTTTAACTTTATCTTGAAGGATTGTAGGCATTTATCAAGGGAAGAAGAGACAGAAGAGTATTTCAGTCAGGGGAATAATACATACAAGGAGGTTTTCAGAACAGTTTGTGATAATTCCAGTAAGGAATTATGAAGCAAGTCTTTCCTCTGGCTGTAGTATTGTGTGTGCAGTGGGTAAGAACCCAGAATTTTGAATCTTGGTGTAGAATCGTGATGAGTCCACATAGCATTGCTGGAAGCTTGAACATACAGTAGGTAGCATACACATGGAAGATATTTGAAAAATAGGAGCAGTGAGGAGGTGGTTAGTAAGAAATAACAGGTCATGGGCCGCCTTATGCAAGGATGTGGAGACACAAGTACAGGGAATACACTGCTAATCCTATTCCCCTCCCACATCTCTGTGCAGATGGGGAGAAATTGAGAACAGGGCATAATTATAGTAAGCTAAGTCAATGTTCATAATATGTGTCCTAGTGAATTTTAATGGAAACTTAACGTGTCTACTATTAACTACCAAGGAATAGGATGTATTTTACAAAGTAAAAATGATTGTGATTCAAATAAATGTCATTTTTCACTGCATGCCAAAGCTTTTAATGTGAACTTTTCATTCTGAAGTGATAGCCTGGTTTTGCTATATGATCATAATAACTTTAAACAGCTTGAATGCAAAAAGATATTATGTGGATTAATTTTAAAAGATTACATATATTATTATTGCATTGGAGTTCTAATTATATGTTACATACTAGAAGTTGTTTTCAGTTTGTTTATCAGAATTTTATAAAGTAGAAGTATAAATAGAATTTTATAAAGTAGAAGGCTAAATAGAATTCAATAAAATAGAAGTCTAAATAGGATAGGTTTTAAAAGCATAACTGTATACCATGAACCAACACTGTAACCAGAAAGGAGTGGCCTGGCTAAGAAACCTTTTTCTTTGAAAGCACATCTCTTCTTCTGTTGGTTAGGAGAGATCACTGAAGCTAAAGCAGTAATGAAAAAAGACACTGTTCTGGTCTCTGTTCTAATCCTGTAAATTTCTCAGCCAAAATTTATTAGGAAAATCTTAGTGATTATATGGGAATATAGGTCAGGACACTAATGTCCTCTCTTGGCAAAGCTCTGAAAAGTTATCTTTGGTAATAGTGTAAAATACCCAGAAGAGTACTGCACAAGCCCTGACCGTTTCCACTAGCTCCTCACCATTTTTTTAGAAAGGACAGTGGAAAGTAATACTCTTCTTGATTTGTTTCACCCTTGCAATTATTATTACTGTCATGTATCATTTGTGGGGCATTCATGAAATTGGTGTTGTAATAGGTTTTCGTTATATTCCTGTTTTTAAGGCATAAGTGAGGCTTCAGTGTGGCCAAAAATGGGTTAATATTTTAAAAACATGATAAAACAATACATTTGACCAGTATTAAATTTCAGGTTTTATAATGATATTTCATCCTTATGATTTATTTCAGTAACGTCACTGTTTCAAAGAACTGGTTCATGTTAATTTTTTAGATATAATCTTTGCTTAAATTAATTAAAATACATTTGTTTTTCCATGCAGATTTGAGTTCTGTGAGCCTGCATTTGTGGTTGGCAATTGCCTTCAGATAGCATCTGATAGTCATCAGTATGATCGAATTTATTGTGGAGCTGGAGTTCAGAAAGACCATGAAAACTACATGAAAATATTACTGAAAGTTGGAGGCATTCTGGTCATGCCTATAGAGGATCAGGTAACTTTTACTGCCTTTTTGTATAATGACATAGGAAGCAAACATTACTCTTTACTTTCCCTTTATATATATGTGTGTGTGTGTGTGTGTGTATTTAATGCATTTTATTGAAATATAATTCATGTACAGTGAAATACACAAAACTAAAGTGACATGGGTCAATGCATTTTTTTTTTTTTTTTTGCAGTGTTCCCTCCCCCCCCTCCCACCCCCTGGCAACCAACAAAGAAAGTTTCCCTCCATATATAAACCTTTCCTTAACCCTCCACAACAACGAACTAATACTATATTTATCCTTCTGTGATTGACTTATTTCACTCAGCATAATGTCCTCAAAGTTCATCCATATTATGTGGTGTTTTGCAGACTCTACATTACTCTTTAGTGCTGAATAGCATTCCGTTATGTGTATGTACCACAGTTTGGTCATCCTCTCTTCCGTTGATGGGCACGTAGGTTGTTTCCATCTTTTTGCTATTGTGAATAGTTCTGCTGTGAACATGAGTGTGCATATATCTGTTCCTGTCCTGGCTCTTACCTCTCTAGGATATATACCTAGTAATGGGATGCTGGGTCAAATGATATCTCCAATTCCAGCTTTCTAAGAAATCGCCATATTGCTTTCCACAGTGGTTGTATCACTTCACGGTCCCACCAGTAGTGTATAAGAGTCCCAATCTCTCCACATCTCCGCAGGCATTGGTTGTTTTCTGTCTCATTGAACCTTGCCATCAGTGCTGGGGTGAGATGGTATCTCGTTGTTTTGATTTGCACCTCTCTGGTGGCCAATGATTGTGAGCATCTCTTCATGTATTAGCTGACCACCTGAATCTCCTCCATGGGGAAGTGTCTATTCATGTCTTCTGCCCATTTTTCAATTGGATTGTTAATTCTGTTGGTGTTGAGACATGAGAGTTTTTTGTAAATCTTAGAGATAAGTCCCTTGCCAGATACGTAATTATCGGCAAATATGAATTTATTGATGTCATTTTTGTTATGTGCTTTTTCATGGTTCGATTTCTTTGTTCCATATAATTTTCTATGCTGAGCTCGTTTTGTTTACGAATCATGGTATCACTTCCTTTGTTGCTATTGTTTTAGTATTTGCTAAATATTTGTGCTGGTCCTCTTTTTATTTTGATGTGAAGGTTTATCATTTTTCTTTGAGGTTACCCTGTGATTTATAGTTTTCTTCCCAAGTTTATAACAGTCTGTTCTATTTTGTACTTGTCTTGACTTGCCTACCATCTAGAAGTTCTGTAATGACAGTTTTTTCCCTGTTTTTGGTTTGTAGTTGTCCTCATTTGTCAATTGCTGTCTCTGGTTCCCTGTTTACAATCTTGTAGGCTTATTTACGTTGGATACTTCCGTAGCTGGGTTGGTTTCTGGGTTATATCATCATGTGTATTCATGGTCAGTTGTTTGCTGTTAATTGGTTCTGTGTCCAAAGGGCTCCCTTTAGCATCTCTTGTAAGGTTGGTCTGGTTTTAACAACTTTCCTTAATTTCTGCTTATCTGGAAATGTCCTAATTTCACCATCAGATTTGAGGGACAGTTTTGCTGGGTGCATAATTCTTGGTTGGAAACTTTTCTCTTCAGGGTTTTTTATATACCATCCCATTGTCTTCTCGCCTATATTGTTTCTGTTGAGAAATCTGAGCTTACTCTTATTGGTTACCACTTGTAGGTAACTTTTTGTTTTTCCCGTGCTGCTTTCAGGATTCTTTCTTTGTCTTTGGTTTTGGTGAATTTGATGATTATATGTCTGGGTGATTTTCTGTTGTGGGTTTATCCTGTTTGGGGTTCGTTGGACTTTCTGAATGGATATATTCTCATCTTTCATCATACCAGGAAAATTATCTTCCAGCAAATCTTCGACAATGTTCTCTGTGATTTTATTTGTCTCTTCCTGTTCTGGAATTCCGATGACACGTAGATTACTCCTTTTGATGGTATCCCACATGAACCTTAGGCTTTCTTCATTTTGTTTTGATCTTTTTTCTTAATGATCCCTTTCCAAAGAAGTGTTCAGGTATTTGCCTTCAGTCTCCCTAATTCTGTCTTCCATTGATTCAGTTTTGCTCCTTTGCCCTTTCAATGTGTTATCTATTTCTGAAAATTTAGTATTAATCTTCTGGATTTCTGTCTGTAGATTTTGTATCATTTCTAATTTTTCATTCATTTTCTCATTTTGTTCTTGTATTGTCTTTTGAAATTGTTGTAGGGTTTTCTCTGTGTTTTCCTTATTTTGTCTCTCAATTCGTTGAAGGTACCTAAATATAATTCTGTTGAATTCCTTGTCAGGGAGTTCCAGCTGCGTCTTCCTCAGGGATATGTTTTGGGTCTGTATCCTGGTCCCTTGTTTCTCCTGCTTTATCTTGCTGCTTCGTGTGGACTGTGATGCTCTGTTGTCTCCGAGGCATTGTGACATTTTTGTGTTTACTTTTAATTGGTGATAGTATATTGGAGTGACTTGCCCACGATTTTCATTTTCTTTGTTTTGTTTGTATGTTATCTGTGCAAGCAGGGTACTGTGCTCCTCTGTTTGCTAGTTGACAGCACTTACACACTCACCACCTGTCTCCTTTCCTGCTGTCAGTCTCTCATAGGTCCCTGCTGACCTTGCCAAAACAGAGCCTATTCTTAGGTCCCTGGAATCTGAATGAAAATGCTATCATTTTAAAATGCAAAATGATTACCACTTGTGAAGATTCAAAATTGTTGCACCCTTAGTCACTTTAAATATCCAAAAAAGCTGCTGCTTATAAACATTCACAATGGCTGCAGCCTCGGTCACTTTTAATATCCAAAATGGCCCCCACTTGTAAACATTCAAAATGGCTGCACCCTTGGTCACTTTAAATATCCAAAATGGCTGCACCCTTGGTCACTTTAAATATCTAAAATAGTTGTTGCACTAAACAATCAAAATTGTTGTGCCCTCCAGACAGCGGAAGGTCAACAGCTCCTTGCTGTTTCCCTTCCTAGTCATAGGCCACCACCGCAATCGCCCCTGCAGTCCTTGGTGACCAGGGTTGATCTTTAGGTCAATTCTCAGGTCCCAACACCACTTGGAAATATCCAGGCTGTTGGTCCTGTCAGAGTAGCTGACACTCCGCAGCTCTGACCATCTCTGTACTCATTGTTTTCGTTCAGGTTTTTCCACTAGCTGGTGCCTAATCTACTTCTGCATAGTTCCTTTCAAAGCTCAGGCCTCCAGGATTATCTTCTGTATCTCTTTCAATTGGTTTTTCTTTTCTTTGTTGAACAGGGTCTGTGTCACATGTCTGCCTATTCCTCCATGTTACCGGAAGTCTCCTACTTTTCCTTAATATTTTTGTTTCACTTAATAAATGCTAAGCAGCATGCCAAAGGTTGTCGACACAATGGTGTCTAAAAAGTATACTGAAGGAGGTAGGCCTTCGTTATGTAATCATACTAATGAATATTAATTGTTATTTGTTATGTTAACACCCCCCAACACACACACACACACACACACATATGCACATGAAAGGTTGAGCCCCAACTAACATGGCTCAAGAAAAAAAAACATGAGTTATGTGCCCAGGATAAGTTCCATGCTCCATAGGCTGATGAGGTAGGAGCAGATCAGTGGAGGAAGAGGAAAGAGCCCAGGCTGTAGGCTCACACCCCTAATCATTTTGATGAGGTACACTGAAGAACACAGGTTTCCATTCACTGCTTCACTATTAGCAGATTTTGTTAAGAGGAAAAGAAGCTGACTGTTTGATATCCAGTGGTGTTAAAACATGAGAACAAGGCATCTTAACACTGCTTATACTTGTAGGACTTACATATGAAAATTTTACAGCCCATGGTGGTCTGTACAAGCTTATTTTCCTCTTTGGTTTACATAAAATATTTAGTAATATGTCAATATTTTGCTTGATAAAAAAGATGTTTAGGGTTCTATTTTCCTAAAATAATTTACTATTAAAAAGTAGCCTTGAAAGCAGTTGTTTTTTAGTTTTATTTCCCTGAGCCCCTCAATCCTTTCTCTGTCACAGCCCCTGAATCCAATATAATTAAGAATGATGAGCATTTTCACATCATTTTTAAGTTATAATACCTTAATTATCACTTGGATTTTATTTTTT
>NW_006922130.1:1615211-1626239 GCF_000298275.1 Orycteropus afer afer
TATATATACCATCCCATTGCCTTCTTGCTTGCATGGTTTCTGCTGAGAAATCAGAGCTTATTCTTACTGGCTGTCCTTTGTAGGTAACTATTTGTTTTTCCTGTGGTGCTTTCAGGATTCTGTCTTTGTCTTTGGTTTTGATGAATTTGATGATGATGTGTCTTGGTGATTTTCTTTTGGGGTCTGTCTTGTTTGGTGTTTGTTGGACTTCCTGAATGGATATATTCCCATCTTTCATCATATCAGGGAAGTTGTCCTCCAGCAAATCTTAGACAATTTTCTTAGTGGTTTTATCTTTCTCTTCCTGTTCTGGAATTCCAATGACATGAAAGTTACTCATTTTGATGGTATCCTACACAAACGTTAGGCTTTCTTCATTTTGTTTTGATTTTTTTTCTGATTGATACCTTTCCAAAGAATTATTCAATTGTTTGTCTTCAATCTTATTAATTCTGTCTTCCATTCCATCAGTTCTGCTCCTTTGCCCTTCCAGTGTGTTATCTATTTCTGAGAATTTAGTATTAATCTTCTGGATTTCTCTCTGTAGATTTAGAATCATTTCTAATTTTTCATTTATTTTGTAATTTTGTTTTGTATTTTCTTCTAAAATTCATCCAGAGTTTTTTCTGTGTATTCTTTGGTCTGTCTCTCAGTCCTTTGAAGACACCTAAATATAATTCTTTTGAATTCCTTATCACAGAATTTCAATGCTGCTTCTTCCTCAGAGATATGTTCTGGGTCTGTATCCTGCTCCCTTGTTTCCACCACTTTATCCTGCTTCTTTGTGTGGATTGTGATGGTCTGTTGTGTGCGAGGCATCATGGTGTTATTGTATTTAGATCTTTGTTAACTGTTTGTGAAGAGCAGCCAAGGGTGATTCAGGCTCTTCTTGGTGGTTTTTTATCATTGGCCTGTTGGTGGAGAAGGAGGTAGTGGCTTTCTCAGTAAGTGAAGTTGCAGCGAGTGTGGGCGTATTTGTGTCTTATTTGGACTGTTGTGTCTTATGGGGACTATTGCACTCAGTTAGACAAAAATTACAATTGAATAACGACCAGAAAAGTAGAATCACTTGGACAAAAAACACACCATGTAATCACACAGGAACAGTAACCAGAAAAAGAAAAAAGGGAAAAAGAAGAAGGAAAAACAACAGAACCTGCAATATCTGGGGATAGCACACTAAGAGAAAAAAGATAGAGAAGGAAAATAATGAAGAAAAAAATGGGAAAAATGGAAAAAGAAAAATAAGGAACTGCTTTAACTACGAGAGAAAAGGGGAAAAATAGAAAAGTAAAAGAAAGTAAAAAAAAAAAAAAAAAAAAAATTCAACCAGGAGCAGGGAAAAGAAAAAAAGCTGAAAACTAGGACCTGGGAGGGGAAGAATAAGAATAATAGTAAAAAGGACAAAAGTATTTATAATAACAGTTGTTTTAAAAATACAAATACAAGCAAATGAATGACCAGAAAAAAGAAAACGAAAAAGGAAAAAAAAAAAGATTGGTGGAAGACAGGGCAGGGCACCCAGGCTCCGTCTAAGCACACAGACTCTGATGGAGTTCCTGTGGCCTCAGAAGGTGGATGGGAGTGGGGAATGGCTGCACGTCCATTCACCAAGCGGGTGTAGGGTATAAGAGTAACGAGGAATATTGCACCTTTTCAGTCGTGCAGGTCCAGAGTGTCCTTGCGGTTTCTGTAAAGCAGAACCTCTTCTTAAGCCTCTGGAATCTCAGAGAGCATTGGCTCCTTAAATATCCAAAATGGTCAAGCCACTTGTGATCATTCAAAATCGCGGCACCCTCTGGACATACAAAAGTCCACAGCTCAGCCCTCCTTTCTCTTCACTTTGTCCATTTATTCCCCAGCCACCAGAGCAGTGCTCCGTGCAGTCCCTGGCTAGCAGGGCTGATTTTTAGGTTAATTCTTAGGTCCTACCACCCCTTGGGAATCTCCCAGCTGTCTGTGCTGTGCTGTCAGGATCGCTCAGGATTGCTCCGTCTGTCACCTTTTTTGGTATGTTCATGCAAATTCTTCTGCTAGTTGGGGTTTCGTCCACTTCTTTATCCTTCTTCAAGGCTCAGGGGTCCAGGGTTATCTTCTGTGTCTGTGTTAATTGATTTCTCTTTTCTTTGTTGAAGAGGGGGTCTGTGCAGTCTTTCTGCCTAGTCCGCATCTTACCGAACTCTCTGGATTTTATTTTTGCTTTTTTTAATTTTTATCTAAGAGTGGGAGAATGTTATGTCAGTGAAAGGTACATTGTAATTTGTAAAAAAGTGATACTCTTCTGTCTGCATAGAAAAACTTAAAAT
This sequence comes from Orycteropus afer afer, assembly GCF_000298275.1. Lineage (NCBI taxonomy): Eukaryota > Metazoa > Chordata > Mammalia > Tubulidentata > Orycteropodidae > Orycteropus > Orycteropus afer. Next base: position 1,617,518 of record NW_006922130.1, read on the forward strand.
TCATGGTTAGTTATTTACCCAAACCAATATAAAAGGAACTCTTGCGATGTGATTAAAGGAGACTTGGGCTTCTTGCAGAGCTTAGCTATTCCCTGTGTGAATTGGACCAGCAGCTCCTTCTGTGGTTTCCCACTTGGAGGTGTTGAGTAGAATGCCATGATCTCTAACAGTTGCTCAGTTTCCAACATCTTTTAGCTCTTTAAATGTATCAAAAGAAATATCATCTTTGGTTTGGTTTGAAATGCTTAATAGTAATATTTTCTTTTTTAAGAAAAGAGAATATTTAAATCTTCTTTTAATTTTAAAACTATATAGACTCATTTGAAAATATTTTGTAGCCATGTATCAGCATTATTCAGTTTATGTTTTTGCCTGCCTTTAGTTTGGAATTCATTAGGCATAATAAATGTATGAAAGACAAATTTATTCAGAATGTGGGTTGACTTTTTAAAAGCAAATGACTTCAAAAATTTATAAAAATGCATTTCAAAGAAATTAGATCTTTAGTAATTTCAGTAATCTGTATCTGAGATGTTTGAAACATTTTTCACCTTGTAGGGTGAAGATAAAAACCAAAACCAAACCCATTGCCATTGAGTCATTACTGATTCATAGTGACCCTATATGGACTGCTGCCTAGGGTTTTCAAGACTGTAAATCTTTATGGAATCAAACTGCGTCATCTTTCTCCTACAGAGTGGCTGGTGGGTTCACATCACCGACCTTTTAATTAGCAGCCAAATGCTTTAAGCACTGCACCTTCAGAGCCCCTTAAGTTAAAAATAGGTGACTAAAATGACTGGGAGCTACATAATGGTTCGGAGTTTATATATCCTGCGGATCCCTTAACATCACAACTTAACATTTGTAGTTTAGGAGATCTCACCAATACTTTGTGGCATATTGCAAGCTATGATAGCCATAATATGAAAATATTCATTAAAAAACATTCGTTTAAAAAAAATTCCTGAACAAATTTTGTAACTTGACTTCTTCTACCATTTAGACTATTTTCCTTTATAGATACATTTTCAAAGACTTAAAATATGACTTCTCATTGGTATTTTACTAAACATTTATTATATACTACTATACAAACATCATCAGATGGTATACATAGGAATCAAGTCGACTACATCTGTAGAAAGGGACAGTGAAAAAGCTGAATCTCATCAGTCAGGACAAGGCTAGAGCCTTAGTATGGACTCGGCCATCAATTGCTTATATACAAATTGAAGTAGAAGCTGAAGAAAATTAAAACAAGTCCACAAGAGACAAAGTGTGACCTTGAGTGCATTCCCTCTGAATTTAGAGACCATCTCAAAATACATATAATGCACAGAACACTGATGATCAAAGAGAAGAAGAGTTGTGTATGACATCAAGGACATACTTGAAGAAAATAAAAGCCATTAGAAACACAGGAAAGAAAGAAATGACCAACGTGGATATCAAAAGAGACTGAATCTTGCTCTTGAGTGCAGAGTAGCTAAAATGAGCAGAAGAAATGATGAAGTAAAAGAGCTGAATGGAAGATTTCAAAGGACAACTTAAAAAAACAGGTAAAGTATTATAACAAAATGTGCAAAGACCTCAAGTAAAAAAACCAAAAGGGAAGAACACACTCAGCATTTCTCAAGCTGAATGAACTGAAGAAAAAATTCCAGCCTTGAGTTGTAGTATTGACGGATTCTATGGGTTCAGTATAGAATGACACAGGAATTGTCAAAAGAAGATAGAAGAAATACACAGTATCAAACAGAATTAGTGGATGTTGAACCATTTTAGGACATAGCATATGAACAAGAAACAGTAGTACTGAAGAAAGTAATCCAAGCTGCAGAAAGGATGGGTGAAAAATAAAGCTTTAGGAATTAATGGAGTACTAATAGTATTGAGATGTTGCAATGCTAGAAGTGCTTACTTGTTTATGCCAAGAAATTTGGAAGATATCTACCTGGCCAACCAACTAGAAGAGATCTGTATTCATGCTCATTCCAGAGAAAAGCGATGCAGTAGAATGTGGAGATTACTGACCAATATCATATGCAAGCAAAATTTTAGCTGAAGACTTAAAAAATGAACAGGGAACTACCAGAAATTCAAGCTGGATTTAGAGTATGTAGAACGTGAGAGATGTTTGCCTGTGTGTTACTGACTATACAGAGGTATTCGCCTGTGTGGATCATAACAAATTATGTAGTAACATTGTGAACAATTCACATTCTAGAAAATCTAATTGTGTTCAAGTAGAACTTGCAGATCAAGAAGCAGTTGTTAGAACAGAACTAGGGGATGCTGTATGGTTTAAAATCAAGAATGCCGTTTTTCAGTGTGGTATCTAGCCTTTCACCATACTTCCTTAATCTGTATGCTGATCAGATAATCCACAAAACTGGACTACATGAAGAAGAACAACACGGCCTCAGGATTGGAGGAAGACTCATTAACAACCTGTGATATGCATATAACACAACTTGGCTTGCTGAATTGAAGGAAACTTGAAGTACTTATTGTTGAAGTTCAAAGACATTGATATGGATCACATCTTAACGTAAAATAAAAATCCTTACAACTGGACCAGTAAACAACATCATGATAAATGGTGAAGAAATTGATGTTGTCAGGGATTTCATTTTAATTGGGTTCACTATCAATGCCCATGGAATCAGCAGTCAAGAAATCAAACAACATACTACATTGGACAAATCTGCTGCAGTAGACCTCAAATGGTAAAAAGCAAAGATGTCCCTTGGAGGACTAAGTTATACCTGACCCAAACCATCATATTTTCATTGGCCTCATATGTATGCAAAAGCTGAACAATGAAATTGGAAGACTAAGGAAGAATTGAAACAATCAGTTTGTGGTGTTGGACATGTTATCAGGAGGAAGAGTTCTTGGAGGTCAACATGCTTGGTAAAGTAGAGGGTCAGCGAAAAGGAGGAAAACCCTTAACAAGATGAATTGACAAAGTGGTTTCAACAATTGGCTCAAACATAGCAATGATTGTGAAGATGGCACAGGGCTGTGCTGCATTTTATTGTTACGCATATGGATACTGTGGGTCAGAGTTGGCTGGATGGCATCTAACAACAACATACAAACATAAAATATAGTAATTGTGAGCTTTTTATAATGTATGTTGAAGATACTAATTCACCTTGAATAGGCTAAACACTAAGCTCACCTTAAACAGGCCAAATACTAAGCTGATACTTTCCTGTAGGACCCATAAAGAATCTTTGGTGAGTAGCTAAAACTCTTTGTTAATCCCTTTGTGAGTAATAGCATTTATTTGTGAATGCCACCATGGAGTTAGAATGTGTATTTCATCGCCATTATGGAAGAGCATTGAGCTGACTCATTGGTGTAGGAGTCACAAAACATGGTTTTATTAATATAATGTTTTACCCAAAAAACTTAACCCATCTTAGACATATCTTTTGAAAGCCAAGGACAAGTATGGATTGGAGTGGTAACCTAGATAATATAATAACCCAAATCTAGCATGCAGAGTTACTTGGCCATATTTAGGCATCTCAGTTACATTGGAATATCTGTCTTGAACATTGAATTCCATCTGTATTATTTTATAGTAAATACTTAAATGGAAGTAATTTGTTGCTGTCAAATATAAGTGATTCTGAAGCTCTCTGGCAATTACTGTTTTAAAATAAAATTGTGACTAAAAGGTCATCTCATTTTTAGGATTAAGCTGTTCTGTTCCTTTTTTTCTCTCTAAATAGTTAACACAAATAATGCGAACTGGACAAAACACTTGGGAAAGTAAAAACATTCTTGCTGTGTCATTTGCTCCACTTGTGCAGCCAAGTAAGAATGATAATGGCAAACCAGATTCAGTGGGACTCCGTAAGTAGTTGTTGTTTTTTTCTGATTGAACTGTGATGTGTGGTTTTCAACATATACACTTAGAATTTGATGCCCTGTATAATTATGAAGAATTAAGTAAATAAGCAGTAACATAGTCAGTGGATCTACTCAACTTTTTTTTTTTTTATAAAAAAGGCTGCACTTTATACCAGACACTGTTAGGTACCTTCATGGAAATATGAAAAGAATGGGCAGGGCAAACAGAAAAGGAATTTATTAATTATAGTTTGTGATGTGTTAGTCACTATTTGTGGGGAAGTGTATCTATTTCAGACATATTGTTAAAGAAAACCTTCCTACTGAAATAGCATTTCTATTATGATGTCAAGATTGGGTGACAGAGTTTTCTGTTAAGGGAGATGGCCAATGCAGAAGTCTTTAGGCTGGAAAGACGTTAGTCATTACAAGACCAAAGAATAAATGTCCTAGTTGTTGAAGCCCATTAGCTGGGTTGTAACGGATGGCTTATATCATAAGGCAAAAGGGGAAGCAAGGAGGCCAGCTAGGAGGTGTTTTGTTTGTTTTGTTTTTTATAGTCAAGGAGGAATAGATGTTTGTGTACATAGAGTTGTTTGAAGGTAGACAAGTAGTTAACATTCAACATAAGGGTATAAATAGAACAGAACTAGTAGATAAGGTTTGAGAGGGTAGAGGTGAGGAACAAGAGGAATAAAAAGTTTTTTCCATAAGCCACTAGCTGAATGATGGTACCCACTTACTGTTGGGGGATGGAATAGTTGGGAATTAAATATAGGGAAATCAGGTATTTATTTTGGCTATATTTGAGTTGAATAGCTTGCAAATATCAGGTAAATAAAGCTTTCAGGGCATTTTAAGCTCTGAAAAGGGATGAGACCTCTTAGGGAGAGAATGTAGACAGAGAAGAGAGATAAGGCAGATTAGTAAAGTGGGGGGCTAAGGAGTAGAGGCCAGAGAGTGAGAAGAAACAAGCATAAGTATTTCAAGAAGTCAGCTTACTGGGCGCTAGAGACATATTGATAAAGAAACATTGAAATAAGATTTGACTGTGAGTTGATAATTGTTGAAGCTGTGTGGTAGGTCTTGGGTGTTCATTATTACTGCCCTTTTGTATATACTTGAAAGTTGTATAATGGAAAGAAGAAAAAATCTTCAACTACAGGTAGCAATTTATAAAAATGAGCCAGAAATAATAAGAGTTTATATAAAAAGAAAAGCTTTATTTGGGAATGTGCACACAATTGAAAAGTTTTGAAAATTGGTATTTGCCAAAATTTAATATGATGTATGGAGAATATGAAGAGATTTTCATATCTGATCAAGTAGGTTAAAATAACTTTCTGTTCAGAGGACATTATTCCATTAATTATAGGGAGAAAGAATGCTAGTACCAGAAAAACCTAAAAATAACATGCATGCAAATCTTTTGCCAAGTTAATTGTGTAGTTATAAAATAACTTATTAACAGCTTGCTAAATTGTAGTTATTTTCTTTCAAATTCATCACTAATTTTAATCCACTTAGATAGAAGTCATACTTTTTCTTTCCTTTTTTCATATAATGAATTCTAAAAGTAAGGATATATTGCTTAAAGTTCAGGTCAGGCCCTTTAGAAGGGCCAGAAGAGACTTCACAAAATGTAAAACTATTTCAGATTAAGCTATATGATGTTGCAGTTTTTGTGGGTCAAAGATGTCCAGAAATTGTCAGTTTTGTGTGGTTTGGCCTAAATAAAATACCATCTTCGATCTTTGTTAAAAATGCAAGTGGTAGGTTCCTAAAATGTTCCTATAAAATCTGTATAAAGCAAGCCTGTTGGGAAACAGTTTAATTGTGTGTAATAGAAATAAGTGATTTGGAGTGAAAGCATAAATTCAGTATTTTTATAGCAGTAAGTACCAATACTGTCTGATTCTTTAAGTCCTTATCTCATAACCTGAAGCATTAGAAACAAGGGAGTGTTAAAAGAATAAAAATATTGGGGATATTTGAATAAACAGTACTGAAAATTATCTTTTTTTTCCTAACATTCAGAAGAACTTTAAAGTGACACTCATGTGGATGCTTTTTTAGAAAGTCTGAGTGTAAGACTAACAGAAAAAAACCTCAGTCCTTTTTCCACTGTGGGTCCAGTTGGTTCTTTATGTAGCTCAAATATTGTCCTCAATTTGGGATTGAATAGTTTATGATTCTTGCAGTGCCCTGGAATAGCAGGCAGTGTTGACAGGAGAAGAACATAATTTAAGTTACTGAAAGAGAGTACCAGTGATGTGTGAGAGAGGTTCTGGAGCAAAGACCAGATGAAAAGGCTAATTATAGCTTCTATTTCTTGTTCCTTCTTTGCTCTCCCCCTTTGCAGAATTTATTTTGGGTTAAGGCTTTTCCTTTTCTCTGTCTACACTTCCTTCTGGCTTTCTCATCTACCTCCTTGTCACTCATCTGTATCACCTGCGGGCTGATGACTCCCAGATTTCTGTCTCCCATCCAACCTTGCCTCTGACTCTAGAGTCATTATCTAGTAAGCAGAATAGACTTTGCAGTTAGATGTTGGTTTGAAGTCCCAACTTGGTCTTTGTGACCCTGAGCAAGTTGTTTAAGCTCTTTATTTTAGCTTTTTCATTTAGCATTGAGTTATAATTTATTTATAAGCACTTAAAATATTGACTGGTATGCCACAGTACTGTTTATTAGAGTTTGCTATTAATGTCATCATTATTCCTGAAATCTCCATTTTGGATATGCAGTAGTCACCTCAGATTTAACAGACAAAACAAATTTTTGCTTTTCTGCTTTGTCCTTGTCATGTCAATAACTGATTCCAGCGTCTGCTCCATTGTTCAGGCCAAAACTTAAAAAAATGAGATGTCATATTGGTTTCCTTTTTTTTTTTTTTTCTTTTATCCCTCACTTCCAGTCTGTCACCAGTCTGTCTTCAGAATATTTCTCATCTTTGTCCACTTCTCTCCATCTATATTGCTGTAGTCCATCATAGTGTGATCATACTTTATGTGGATTACAGAGTATACAGTTGATCTCCTGCTCCACTTTTAACCCAATGCAATCTAGACTCTACAGAGGGCTTATTGTCATGGCATTGCGACCTCTGCCTTCTTAAAACTTTTGAGAAGCTGCTTGGAAAATACAGTCCACACTCTTTGACTTACGAGACAATACATAATCAGATCACTTACCACATATGCTTGCTCCAGATTTCTACATCAGCCTTCTTTCAGCTCCTTGAACATGGTAAGGATCATCAACCCCTTAGGCCTTTGCTTTCTCTTTACTCAGACATCGTTGCTCCAGGATATTTATATAGCTGTTACTCTTAAGATATTTATATAGCTCTGGTGGCACAGTGCTTAAGGCATTTGACTGCTATCCAGAAGGTTGGCAGTTCAATCCTACCAGCCACTCCATGGAAGAAAGATGGGGCAATCTACTTAGGTAAAGATGTACTGCCTTTGAAACCCAGTAGGTGTTGCTATGAGTTGGAATCAACTCTATGGCAATAGGTTTGGTTTGGTTTTGGTTACTCATGTCAGTCAGATCCTAGCTCAAACATGACTTGTTCAGAGACTCATCAAAGGCAACCACACTTTTCTGTCGTTTCATTGTCTGTTTGCTTTTCATATTCCCTGTTTTATTCAAAATCATTTTTTATTTCCTCATTCTCAGTGCAGACATTTAAGCTCTCTGCAGGCAAAGACTTGTGTTAGTGTAAGTCACCTGCTATATCTAAATGGGTTCTTGAAGAGTGTCTGGCATAATAAATGTTTATTGAATGCATGTTAAATAACTCTGTGAACAATTTTGGAGGTAGGCAGCATAGATAGTACTATATAAATTTTAACACATAAAGAGTGAGAGTTCACCTCTGTTGTGTTTACCCAAGTTTACAGAACCAATTGGTAGAAGCAGAATTTGAATTGAAATTCTTATATGCTGTTTCATTTTCTAGTTCATGTAGTTGGGGATAAGTCCAAATCAATAGAACAAACAAGAATAAACAGTTTCTAGCAGAACATGCCTAAGGTAACCCTTTGGAATTCTTTTCTACTTCAGATTTTAGTTTTTATTGATAGGCACTATTGAGTTGATTCCAACTCACAGTGACCCTATAGAAGGAAACACTACTGCCCAGCCCTGTGCCATTCTCACGATCATTGCTATGCATGAGCCTATCATTGTAGCCATAATGTCAGTCTACCTCCTTTAGGGTTGTTCCCTTTTTTGCTGACCATCTGCTTTACCAAACATGATACCCTTTTCCAGGGACTAGTTCTTTAATGACAACATGACCAAAGTACATGAGATAAAGTTCTGGCTATTCTTGTTTCTAAGGAGCATTCCAGCTGTCTTTCAAGACAAATTTGTTTGCTCTTCTAGCAGCCCTGGTATTTCCTGAATTCTTTGCCAACACCTCAATTCAAATGCCTCAGTTCTTCTTCAGTCTTTTCTATCTGTTGTCCAGCTTTCACATGCATATGAGGCTATTGAAAAGACCAGGGCTTGGATGGGGCACACCTTAGTCTTCAAGGTGACACTTTAAATAGGTCTTTTGCAGAAGATTTTCCTAGTGCAAGGTGGTTGTTGTTGTTGTTGATGTTATGTACCATGGAATCGGACCAGACTCATAGCTACCTCTCCCCATCCTCCTTCCGAGGAGTGGCTGGTGGGATTGACCCGCCAGCCTTCTGGTTTGCAGTTAAGTGCCTTAGGCACTACGATACCAGAGCTCCTAGTGCAATACATCTGATTTCTTGGCTACTGCTTCATGTGTATCCATGTGTGTTGGATTGGGTTCTCTAGAGAAACACAAAAACCAGCAAAGTATATATATATATAT
>NW_006922130.1:1642457-1670556 GCF_000298275.1 Orycteropus afer afer
AAGCAACATCATGATAAGTAGAGAAAAGATTGATGTTGTCAGGGATTACAGGTTTCCATAGAGGATCTGAAAAGAGATAGCTTGAAGAAAATAGTGTAAACATTTTCTGATGGCCCATTAGATGTGTGCTAAGTGCTCTGAAAAGTTCCTAGCCCTAGAAAAGGTTTGAAGAAGTTCTAGTAAGTTTTAGAGTTCTATGATGAACTGTATCTCCTACTACAGCATGTGCCTGACATTTAACTAGAAGTAGCCCAGGATACCATGGTACCTTGGTAAGAACACAGGAAGCAAGCTAGTGGTCATGGGTATGAGTGATATACCGTGTATGACTGGTGTATATTGGCCCTGTAGGGAATTTCAAAATGAAACAACCACAGTCCCTTTTGTCCTGGAGCTCACAATCCAGTGGCCATTAGATTCTGCCATTTGCAAATAACTAATGGAGGCAGAACTTTAAATATTATAATAAAAAATTTTGGTAGAGGATGTCCAGAAAGTAGTACCAGAATTATTAAAGAGATAGAAAAATAAATAATGATGACCAAGGCAAAGGAAGACACTGAGAGGTGCATTAGAGTTTAAAGGCAACAAAGGTAAATACTTTTACATATACAATCTGCCATAACAGTAATAAACAGTAATCTGTGACTGGGTACATAAACATGCAAGCTAAACAGGTGTGGGAAGTTGAATGGGATTCTCCTCATGAAAACACAGAGATTTGGCAGAGAGAAATTTCTACTTATGTATCTGTATGTAAGGAGCTCTGGTAGTGTTTAAGACATTTGGCTGCTTGCCAATAAGTCGGTGGTTCAAACCCATCAACTGCTCCATGGAAGAAAGATGAAGCAGTGTGCTTCTGTAAAAATTTTAGAAACCCAGTTGGTGGTCTCTCTGAGTCAGAATTGATTTGATACCTGTGAGTTGTGCTGCAAATATATCCATGTATAAAGTAGAGCATACAAGGGGCAAAGTTAGGAAAACTACTTAGCCATAACCAAATACTGGACTTGGAAGCTTAGGATCATAGTGTCGGAGGACATCTTGGTCAATTTGTGAAACATGGTCCACAAATAGAGTGTTCTACATCTACTTTGGTGAGTAGTGACTTGGCTCTTAAAAGCTTGTGAGCTGCCATCTAAGATGCAACAATTGGTTTCTTCCTGTCCGGAACAAAGAACAGTGAAGAAAATTAAAGTCTCAAGGAAACAGTCAGTCCAGATGAACCATAGGCTCTACTACCCTGAGACCAGAAGAACTAGATGGTGCCTGGCTACCTCAGCTGACTACTCTGATCAGGATCACAATAGAAGTTCCAGGACAGATTGGGAGAAAACAAAATTTAAAATCATAAAAAAGACCAGATTCACTGGGCTGATAGAGACTGGTGGAACCCCCAAGACAATAGCTCTTAGACATTTTACCAACCTGGGGAACTGAATCCACCTCTGGGGATCACCTTTTGGTCAAACAATAGACCTATAAAGTGATACCCATGAGGAACATTCTTCTCAGAACAATCAAAACATATGAGACCAAAAGAGCAACATTTGCACAAAAACAAAGCTCAGACAATAGCAGGAAGGGTCAGAAAAGAAGGATGAATGGAAATGGAATCTAGGGAGGAAGTGGGAAGGTGCTGTTACTAATGTCACAAAACAAAAAATATATATCAGTTGTTGAATGGAAAATTAATTTGTTCTATAACTTGCACCAAACCACAATAAATAAAAGAAAAAAAAAAGGAAAAAATTTAAGGCGGTTTAAATGAGGAGGGTTTTGTTTTGTTTTAGGTATTTCATAGGGATCCTTGGTAATTGCTTTATATCCATAAGGATGGAAGCAGGGGAGCTGAGAATTTATTTTTCTGTGTGCTAAGTATTGGAACAGGCTACAGAGAAAAGTATGTAGTCGTAGAGCTTACACATTTATATATCTGTGGGAAATGAGAAGGAGGCAGAAAGGATATGTTTGAACTCTGATGTATTTGGTATCATGTAAACATCAATAACTTAAGTAAACCTGTGGTGGTTTTATTTGGCTATTAAAGTCATAGCATGATTTCTGGTGGCCTTTTGCTTGTGGATTTACAGAAAAAATGATGTAAGTAAGGTCTCTGTGTGTGTGTGTGTAAAATAACTTAATCATTCACACTGAGGCAGCTTTTTAAATGTTGGCCCTTATTTGAATTTCCTGAAAAGATACTACTTTCATGTGTTTTTTTTTTTTAAAAAAGTATATTAGGATAAAACAAAACCAAACTCGCTGCCATTGAGTCACGTTGGACTCATAGCAACCCTTCCTTGGGTTTCTGAGGTGATATCACTACAGAAGTAGATTGCCCAACCTTTCTTCCGAGGAGTGGCTGGTGGGTTTGAACCTCCAGCCTTCTGGTTAGCAGTCACATACCTTAGGTACTATGCTATCAGAACTCCCATATAAGGATATGCAATGTAAAATCTCTCCTATCCCTGTCTCTAAGCCCTCTAAGTTCTCCTACACTCTAATTGGTCCTAAATTCTTAACTTATTCTAACAGAGAACTTTCATGCATATTCAAGGCACCCTAGTTTAAGGGGCCCTAGTGGCAATCCTTTTTTTTAGGAAAGTAATAATATTGGATGTATTTTTCTATGCTCAGCTCTTCCCATACTCTACATACACATAGAAAAATGCACGTTGGAGATCTTTACACTCACCTGGAACTTCAGTTTTCATTTAACAGCCATATGACATTTTTCTGTTTCATGAATGTTTTGTATTTAATCAATCCCTTACTAATTTATCTACTTTTAGAAGAAAAATTGAGTTCTAAACACATAATACTTCATATATGGACCATATTTACATAGTCATAATACTGCACGCAAGTAAGATCTTACTGAAGATAATTCAGAAACGTTTGCAGCAGTATATTGACAGAGAACTTCCAGAGGTTCAAGCCGGATTCAGAAGAGGACGTGGAACAAGGGATATCATAGCTGTTGTCAGATGGATCTTGGCTCAAGGCAAAGAATACCAGAAAGATGTTTACTTGTGTTTTATTGACTATGCAAAGGCATTTGATTGTGTGGATCATGACAAATTATGGATAACATTGAGAAGAATGGGAATTCCCGAGCACTTGATTGTACTCATGAGGAATCTGTACCTTGACCAGGAGGCTTTCGTTCGAACAGAACAAGGGGACACTATATGGTTTAAAATCAAGAAGGGAGTGCATCAGGGTTGTATCCTTTCTCCACACTTATTCAATCTATATGCTGAGCAAATAATCCGAGAAGCTGGACTATATGAAGAAAAACGTGGTATCAGGATTGGAGGAAGAATCATTAGCAACCTGAGATATGCAGACGATACAACTTTGCTTGCTGAAAGTGAGGATGACTTAAGGCACCTACTGATGAAGGTTGAAGAATACAGTGTGCAGTATGGATTACGTCTCAATATAAAGAAAACAAAAATCCTCACAACTGGACCAATGAGCAGCCTCACAATAAATGGAGAGAAGATTGAGGTTGTCAAGGAATTCACGTTGCTTGGTTCTACAATCGATGCCAACGGAAGCAGCAGTCAGGACATTAGACGATGTGTAGCATTGGGAAAGTCAACTGCGAAGGAAGTGTATCAAGTGCTGAGGAGCAAGGATATCTCCTTGAGGACTGAGGTGCACCTGACACAAGCCATGATATTTCCAATCGCCTGGTATGCATGTGAGAGCTGGACAATTAATAAGGAAGACCGAAGAAGAGTTGATGCTTTTGAGTTGTGCTGGCGAAGAATGTTGAAAGTCCCATGGACTGCTAAAAGAACTAACATCTGTCCTGGAGGAAGTGCAGCCAGAATGCTCCTTGGAAGCAAGAATGGCCAGACTTCGTCTCACCTATTTTGGTCATGTTGTAAGAACGGATCATTCCCTGGAGAAGGATGTCATGCTTAGTAGGGTGGAGGGTCAACGAAAGAGGGGGCCTTCAATGAGATGGATTGACACGGTGGCTGCAATGATGGGCTCAAGTATAACAGGGATTGTGGGGCTGGCGCGGGATCGGGCAGTGTTTCATTCTGCTGGGCATGGGGTGGCTATGAGTCGGAAATGACTCGACGGCACTTAACAACAACAACAACAATTTACATATTCAAGTATTTTTACATTCAAGTGGTATTTTCCCCAGCCTTTTTGTGGATGACCTCTCCTTACTTAAGTTCTTAACACAGATATCACCTTCCTGTTGTCTGTGACCCCTGATCTAAAGAGCCTACTGAGGACTTAGGCTTAGCACTTCTTGATTTTAATTGCTCTGCACAGCAGCATCACCATGGAACATTGTTTTGTTTACTAGTTCCTTTATCCTTTTATCCCCACACAAACTCCCTGGGCCCAGAGTATGGTCTCATTTGTTTTCTACACTATCTGGAATACCTGGAAGTTGTACTTGGTATAACATAAGTACCCTAAATCTTTGTTAGATGGAAGTTGGTGTTTTTATACTGTCAAATAAAAACAAACACAGACTTTAGTAGGGGAAGCTTTATTCAGGAAGAAAAGGAAGAGTGAGAAAGGGATCATCATAGTAGTGGGAGAAGGGAACTATACCTGGACCATACTGTCTCCAGGCTTCTCAAAGATTTAGGAAAAATGTGTTTTTCTTTTATAGAGATTGAGGATAGTAAACAAGGATAGGAAAAAAAAAATGTAGGAAAGTAGGATGAGCAGTGGTATCAGATATTAAATCTGAGGGCAGCCTATTCTCCAGGCGGGGCTTCTAAAGACAGGTTTCATGTTAGCTGAAGGAGCTCTGATGGTGTAGTGGTTAAGGCATTTGGCTGCTAACCAAAAGATCTGTGATTAGAACCTACCAGCCGCTCTATGGAAGAAAGAAGAGGCAGTTTGCTTCCATAAAGCTTTACAGCCTTGAAAACCCAATGAGGGTTGCTATGAGTTGGAATCAACTTAATGGCAGTGAATTTGGTTTTTGGTTTGTGTTAGCTTAGGGTGGTGGGGCCATAGTTGAGGGACTTAAGGAACCTTCACCAAAGTTTGGTTAACAAGCGCTTTGTTTCTGATTGGTCAGTGGGGACAAGCGATTCAGTTACTCATTTATTTAAGGAATGGGAATTTGGAGAGTATGTGTCTGGCCATGTCATGGGTAAATAAATGGTGTCTGTGAGTCTTATCTCAAGTCTAGTCTAAAGGAAAGATGGTTATTTACAGCATGCTATTTCCTGAATGCACAGGTTGAGAGGCTTTCTTTAACCATCACTGTTTTCTAGTATCACAGAGCTCAGTAAAATTCATTATTAACAATACTGTTATGTTTTTCAATAATGGTAGAGAAATTCACGTTTTGTCCTTTGAAAAAGTGAATGATATATAATGTTTTACTTTTCATGTCTGTTTTCTGTTTAGCCCCATGTGCTGTCAGGAACCTACAGGACTTGGCTCGCATTTACATCCGCCGAACACTTAGGAATTTCATCAATGATGAGATGCAAGCCAAGGGGCTTCCTCCAAGGGCTCCCCCAAAAAGGAAAAGAAAGAGAGTTAAACAGAGAATTAACACATATGTGTTTGTGGGTAATCAGCTCATTCCTCAGCCTCTAGACAGTGAGGAGGATGAAAAAATGGAAGAAGATAACAAAGAAGAGGAGGAGAAAGATCACAGTGAAGCCTTCAAACCAGAAGAGCCTCCTCAAAATCTACTGAGAGAAAAAATCATGAAGTTGCCCCTCCCTGAATCTTTAAAAGCTTATTTGACATATTTTAGAGAAAAATAACACGCCAAGAAAAAAGAATGCCTACTGATAGTTCCTCTAGTCTTGAAGATGTAGCATTTGTTAGGAATTTAAAGAGACTGTTTCTTTCATCAGAGCAAATTTTAGTGGAAAAAGGTCTAACTTGTTTATGTCTTAGTAACAAAAATGATGTATTCAGTGATTTAAAATAATCCCTTTTATAAAATCTATTTTTCTTTAAATCTTGGAAAATGCTGTCTTAACTTAGAATGATTTCAAAGTGGAATGCAATACGCAAGACTTTGTGCACTGTAAATCTTTTTCTGATTCCCTACAGATTTGTAGTGGTGAGGGTTAGATCTAATTTTATATGAGATTAAATAATTGTTAAGCATACATCATGATCTGATTTGAATTGTAGTTGTTTGCATTTCCTTTAGGAAGACTTTCTTATCTAATAAGGAAATCAAATACTTTTTAGACCTGTTTACCTTAATTTTGTTGCAATCACTATTGCTGAGTTGCTAATAGTTATATTCCGGGCAATATATGAGTGCAATAACAATACAGATATTGAATAATTTATCTTTAAAAAAAGAAAAAAAGTTTCATGGAATTCAACTGCCCTGCTACTTTTGCTTTTGAACCTATTGCCAAAAGATACGGGGAAAATAACTGCTTCTCTCATAGAGATTTTAAGAGCACATCAAGTGAATATTAAAGTACATACTTAATATGGCTCTTGATTTATATGGACCCTTTACATTTTCAGTATTTATAAATGATGAAATTATCTTAATCTCTGGAGTTTTAAAAGATGGTATATTTAGGATTGTTTTTTCTATAGTCCACTGTGTGAAGTGTTGAGTGTAAGAAGCACCCATCGTTCTATGTTACTCTCTTACTAGCACAGACCGAGAATGGGCGGCATGAGAGGCTGCCACTTTTGTGGACAGCTCTAAGTATTAGGCCCAGCGGATTTGTTCAGCAGATATACTTTAGCAAATGGAACTTCTGTTTCATCTGAATATTTATCTTTGACAAGGTAGGACTGAGCTGATCACCATTTGTTTTGGATTTCATCTTTTTAGTATAAGTACCATTCACAGGAGTTGTATATAGATGTCTTTTGCTTTGAAAATTGGTTCAGAATCATAGTGTAATCTTTGGGACCTACATTGTGTTCATTTAACTTTCTCCCATGTTTTCTTAAGTTTCTTTTGGTAAGATTATAATGGTTTTCATTTTATGCTTAATATCACGTATTTAAACTATCCATTGTTTGAATTTTAGTTGTAGCTTATGAATAAAACAAGTAGTAAAATGCCATTGTTAGTTTGCTTTTTTTTGTTGTTGTTTTTTCTGGGTAGGGTCTGGAAACAGTCATTCCTTGTGAAGAAAATATACACTATAACATATATAATACTTAGAGTTTCATGGAATATATATATTTTAAAAGGAAAACTGAGAATATCACTTATTACCACCAGCATCACTATTACAATGGCTGATCAGATTTGCTTAAGGAAACCCAATCTATAGTGAAATGATTGTTATATCTGTTAAATTTAATGTATTGGTAATACATAGATGATTTTAAAGCTTCCAACTCTAGTAATTCTACACATATAAAAGCAAATATTTGATGTATTCTAAGCATCAACTGTTCCAAGCAAATGATATTTTAGTAATGTGAAAAATAATTTCATGGAAGATATTTTGTACCATTGCCGAGGAGTACAAAAAGATCTCCATAAATCTTTCAGTTGATTAATAAGCCATTATTTTTAAGAAACATCCCAACTCATTTCTACTGAGAAAAGAAAAAGTAGTTGGTTTCAATTTTTTCTAATGGTCATCTGTTAGAAATGTTCATTTTATTTTAATTTAAAAGTTTTGAAAGTTTAGTCTTGAATTGCTATTGCTGAGGAGACTTAAAATTTTACCTGTCCTTCCTCCCTTTTTTGTGTTGGAAATGGTATCCAGATACATAAAGTACATATTCTTAAATGATGACTTTACTGTTCAGGAGTTTTTATTAAGGATCTGTTTGAAGATTGACTTTTTCATATTATCATTCATTCTGTTGACCTTGGCAAAATGTATAGTAGATGTTAATGATCATTGCATATTTTTTGTCATTGAAATGTATCTTTTGTGTTTTTAAATGCATTCATTTTACAGTTGTGACTTCATTATTGACTTTAAATAAAGACGTGAAAATGCAAATTCAAGTGAAAACCCTTTTATCTATTAATGACTATATACTAGAAAAAAACTCTTGGGCCTGTGTTTAATTTTGAATGATTCTATGTTTGCTTGAGCATGGGAAATTATGACTCATAGATAGAAAAATAGCAAAGAAAGATGAAGTAAAATTAAGTGAAAATGATGGGAAATAAAGTTTTGAGTTTTATAGCTAGGTAAAACAGTAGAAATCATCTAATCTAGGTCTTTATTTTGCAGATGAGACAGTAGGCCTAGAGAGTTACATGGTTTGCCCAAGTCATACAGGATCTGAAATAGCAGATCCCAAGGATCTGTCAGTGACACCATAGCTACTAACAAGAAAGTTAACTTTAATTAATCCTGCTTACTGGTTGAGATATCTGGTCCTAGTATTAATAATGAGAAATTGCGTATATACGGGTTAAAAATAAAATACAAAAAGTCTAAATGTTGCTTTTTAATAAAGGCTGTTATATCCTGGGATGCCTTGAAAAATAAACAGCTGCATGTAATTAAGCATCTTTCTCCAATGTCCATTTCTTTTTTATTTAATTAAGGTAGTCTTAGTCCACCTAGAAGTATATACTGAATTTTGGTACACAGTCCTTACTTGGGCATCTCATTTCCTTTTCACTATTAACATCTCTTAAATGTGTTAGGTTTTCTTTAAAATAAAATTTAGTAGATACAAAAGGATATTTATATAAACTATGTAAAACCCAAAGATACTGAGTTGATTGTGACTCTTAGTAACCCCCTTAGAGTTTCCAAGGTGGTAAATCTTTATGGAAGTAGACTGCCCCATCTTCCTTCTGCACAGTGGCTGGTGGGTTTGAACCACCAGTCTTCTGGTTAGTAGTCAAATGTCTTAGTCACTGTGCCACTAGAGCTCTTGTATGAACTATATATGAAGTACAAAGAGTAAGAGTGCCATGTACATGTAGGTGTATATACATGGATATGTACCCACTACTAGGTTTGAAGGAAAATAGCATTACCATGATCTATGTGCCTCTTACCCCAATGTCACCTCAGTCCTTCCCTTTTTCAGATAACCCTTCTGTTTTTACCATTACCTTGCTTTAGTTTTACCACATGCATTTATATATCTAAGCAATGTTATTTGGCTTTATACATGTTTAACTTTGTATAAGTAAGATATTACTGTATGCACTCTTCTGCAATTCTGTTTCTCATTTCACATTACCTTTCTGAGATTGGGTCACATTGTGTATGTTACCTTCACTGATAAAACATATCATACTGTAACTAGTGATTCTGCTGGTGATGGCCATTTGTTGTTCCTTCTAAAAGGTCAGCTTCACCGATCTATCTCATATACCTATGCTAGATCTTCCTAGATTGTATATGTAGTGGTAGAATTACTGGGTCATAAAATATGTTTGTATTCAACTTTACTACATGGTACAAAATTGTTTCCCAAAATAGTATAACAATATATATTCCTTCCAACAATGTTTTAATGGTCTCATTATTCCACATCCACATCTAAACTTGATGATGGTAGTGATTTTTGCCAATTTGGGAGTATGAAATGATATAGGGGCTTTGTTACTTATTAAGCAGATTTTTTAAATCTTTTCAAGTGTTTTCTTGTTTTTTGGATTTCTTTTGTGTAAATTGCCCATTCACGTCTTTTATCGTTAACATTTCCATTTGTGTCTCACATTAATTACAGTTGAACCAATACTGACATATTATTATTAACTAAAGTTCATAGTTTACATGAGGGTTCATTCCTCATGTTGTACAGGCCCATGGGTTTTGACAAATCCATGATTTCATGTATCCACCATTACGATATCAAACCAAATAGTTTCACTGACCCTAAAATGTCCTATTCTCCACATATTCATCCTTCCCCAACCCCTATGTAACCCTTGGAAGCAACTCATTTTCATGACCTTTATGGTTTTCCCTTTTCTAGAATGTCATATAGTCAGAATCATACAGTATGTAATCTTTTCAGACTGGCTTCTTCTATTTAATAAGTATTTAAGGTTCCTCTATATGTTTTTGTGACTTGATACTGAACCAAACCAAACTCGCTGCCATCGAGTCAATTCCAACTCATAGTGGACCCCCATTGGGTTTCCTAGGTGGTAAATCTTCATGAAAATAGATTGCCCTATCTTCCTTCCATAGAGTGGCTGGTGGGTTTGAACCTCCAACCTTCAGGTTAGCAGCCAAATGTGTTAGGCACTATGCCACCATTCCAAACAATACTGTTTTGATATATATCAGTTTGTTTAGTCAGTGACCCCTAAGAGACATCTTGGCTACTTCTAGTTTGGAGTAGTTATAAATAAGGCTGCTGTAAAAGTTTATGTAAAGGTTTTTATGTAGACATGTTTTCAGTAAATTTGGATGAGTATTAAGAAGGGTGATTGCTTCATCACATGGTAAGTTTCTACCACTCGTTTGTCAGTTTGTGTGTTGCTGTGAGACTGGGGGTTATGCCACCAGTATTTCAGATACCAGCAGGGTCACAAGTTTCAATAGAGCTTCCAAGACTAAGACAGACTCGGAAGAAGGAAGGCGCCATCCACTTCTCAAAGTATTGGCCACTGTAAACCTTATGAATAGCACTGAAACACTGTCTGATATATTATTGGAAAACTTTATGAATAGTCCTAAAACATTGTCTGTTACTGTGTTGGAAAGATGAGCCACTCAAGTCGGAAGGCATTCAAAGTAATGACTGGGGAAGAGCTGCCTCCTCAAAGTAGAGTTGACCTTAAGGACATGGGTGAAGTAAAGCTTTCTGGACCCCCATTTGCTGATACAGCATGACTCAAAATGGAAAGAAACAGCTGCAAAATCCATTAATAATCAGAACATGGAATGTATGAGGTATGAATCTAGGAAAATTGGAAGTTGTCAAAAATGAAATGGAACACGTACAGATTGATATCCTAGGCATTAGCTGAAATGGACTGGTTTTAGCCATTTTGAATCAGGCAATCTTGCGATCTATGCCGGAAATGACAAATTGAATAGGAATGGGATGGCATTAATCCTCAAAAAAAATTTTCAAGATCTGTCTTGAAGTACACTGCTGTCAGTGATAGG
This sequence comes from Orycteropus afer afer, assembly GCF_000298275.1. Classification (NCBI taxonomy): domain Eukaryota; kingdom Metazoa; phylum Chordata; class Mammalia; order Tubulidentata; family Orycteropodidae; genus Orycteropus; species Orycteropus afer. Next base: position 1,653,512 of record NW_006922130.1, read on the forward strand.
ATAATATCCATCTGCCTACAAGAAAGACCAGTTAATACTACTCAAATATATTCTGTTCTGGTTACCTAGTACCGCTCTGACAAGAATATAGCACAAATGGGTTGGCTTGAAGAACAGGAGTTTATTCTCTTACAATTTGGAGGCTTTAAGTCCAAGGTCAAAGTGCCAGGTTCTAGGGGCTGGGTGAAAGCCCAACCTTGGGCTTCGGCTCTGCCTCCTGCCTGCAGCCACTGAAGCTGGAGGCTTTTCCTCACTCAGCGGCTGGCTGCTGAGGCTGACAAGCCCAAGGTTGACAAGTAAAAAAGCACAGTCCTGATATTACCAAACCACATGGCAGGCCATTCAAGTCCATTGAAAGTCCCAAAGTCAGCAGGGCATGGCAGGCTGCTGAACAATGACATGGCTACATGCAGGGTTCAAGCATGCCATAAGCTGGCTACCATTCCACAAGGCTGCTTATATACAGGAAACAGACCATATCCTTAAAGCAGCTACTCAGCTGCTCACAGTAGATTCCACTGTGGAGTTGATTACCAGGCTCATCATAGGGAATACTACATCCAGCCCCTCAACCAGGCCCAGCCACGTTGACACACAAATTAACTGGCACAATTTCACCCCTTGTCAACTTGGCACCTGTACAGATCTTCAATAGGTGGCATCTGTACAGATCTCCTTCACTGTGTGGCTCTAATCCCCTAGTCCCTGGGTGGCGACCTCACCTCCTTGGCCTGGCGGGCCCCATTCCTCTACCTCTTGGGCATGGTAGCCCTGCCCCTTTCTCGAGCAGTGGCTATGGCTCTATCCCACTGGCCTATGTGAATGAGCAGTCCTGTGCTCCACAACCAAGTTGGTGAAGGTCTAACTCTTTGAAACCTAAGGGGCTATAGTGGTTTCACCCCCAGAGGCCATGGTCTACCCTTAGAGGCTAAGGCAGTTTTGCTTCCCGTTACCTTGGTCTCTCTGTTTCTGCCGAGTAATGCCAAAGGTAGCCCACTCCACCAGAAAATCTTCCTGCCCCCAAAGCACTCAGCTTTCTTGCTCTGTGGGCCAGCCAACCTGCTACTCAATTTCATGCTGGTCTCTTAAACCAATTAATTCCCAAAGGCAACCCACTCTGTAAAGAAGCGACCTGCGCAATGGCATCCAGCTGCTTCTTCCATGGACTGGTAAGGCTGTTGTCTCATGCCAGTTCTCTCAGCTCTGCTCCTGCTGTGTCTCATGCAGTTCTCTTGGCTCTGCTTCTGCCATCTCATGCCATATGCCGGTGTCTCAATGTCGGGGTCTTGGGTCAAGGATTCACTCCACTCATGTTTCTACATTTTAGGTATCTGTGAGAGTGGCACACCAGTCTCTCGGTACCAGCCAAAGATGAGGAAATTGAAGATTTTTACCAACTGATGCAGTCTGTAATTGACCAAACATGCAATCAAAATGTGTTGATTATCAATGCTAAATAGAATGTGAAAGTTGGAAATGAATTACCAGTAGTTGGAAAATACAGGGTTGGTGATAGAAATGACACCAAAGAATGCATGATAGAATTTTGTAAGACCAATGACTTATTTATTGCAAATACCTTTTATCAACAACATAAATGGCATTAATACACATGAACCTCGCCAGATAGAATAAACATTAATTGGATCAACTACATCTGTGGAAAGAGGCAATGGAGATGCTCAGTATCTTCAGCCAAAAAAAGTCCAGGAGCTGACTGTGGAATGTACCATAAGCTGAAGACAATTAAAATAAGTCCACAAGAGCTAAAACGTGGCCTTGACTACATCCCACCTGAAATTAGACACAATCTAAAGAATAGATTTGATGCACCGAACACCAGTGACTGAAAACCAGATGAACTGTGGGATAAAATCAAGAACATCATCCATGAAAAAAGCAAAAGGTCATTAAGAAGCAGAAAAGGAAGAAAAGAACAAAATGAAAGGGAGTTTTTTTTTTTTTTTTTTTTTTATTGATTTGGGTGAAGATTTACAGAGCAAATTCACTTTCCATACAGCAGTTCACATATACTTTGTCTCATGTCATTGACCACAGTTTAACACAATGCAACAGCTTCCCTCCCACTTCCTCCCCATAGTTACCTCTTCCCAGTGTCCATCTCTCCATGCACTCCTGCCCCCTGAGCTGTCTCCCTGTGCATAAGCAGCCCTTCTTTCTCCCATGATTGTTCTCTCCAAGGAGTATATCTACCTGAAGTAAATGTTCAACTCATACGCCTGTCTTTTGTTTGGCTGGAAACCACGGGTGTGTGTACAATTCCAAACCTGAAGGGCAGGTAGAGGCCATAGTCTCAGTGGTTCCACCAGGTTCTATCAGACCAGCCAACCTGGTCCCCCCCTTTTTTTCCTCCAAATGATTTTGAGTTTTGTTACACATTATTCTCCCTCTCTATCAAGGATCTCCTACATAGATCCCCTTCCAAGTGGATGACAGTGGTAGCCAGGCACCATCTAGTTCTGGTGTCTTAGTTGTATAGGCTGCAGATTGGATGGTGTACCAGTTGCTAGGACTAATTGTTTCCATGAATTTTGGTTTTCTTCATTATTCTTTGCTCTGGACGAGGGGAGACCCATCGTTGCATCTAGAGGGCAGCTTGCTAGCTTTTAAGATCCCAGTTACCACTCGCCAAAGTAGGAGGTGGAACAATGTTTTGTATAGTGTGTTATGCCAATTCAGCTTGATGTCCCAAAGCTGAAAATCTTTATGGAAGAAGGCTACTTCATCTTTTTCCTACAGATTGGCTGGTGGGTTCAAACCACTGGCCCTTTGGTTAGCAGCCAAATGCCTTAACCACTGTTTAAGAAGAGATCCTTATTTGCATGCTAAAATTAATATGACAAGAATTCAGGTGCCTTCCATCTTAGTGAAATTTCTACAGATAAAGTAGTGTGGGGCATGTCGAGATACTCCTTTTAAACTGAAGGATAAGTTGTTCTTCTGGCACTTCTGCAAGTAAAAAGGCACAACACCTTGTGGACCCTTTTAGATTTTGGAGGTTACTGCTATTCTGTCCTATTTATAAAGTGACTTGAAAAGCTGCTAGTTTTTTTTGAGTGGTGCCCAAAACAAGTGAAGATTCTGCAACAGATTCAGTCTGCCTTGCAAGCCCCTCTGCTACGTGGATCATATGATCTAGATGGTCCAATGTTTTTTGAAGTATCAGTGCAAATAGAGATGCTGTTTGGAATCTTTGACAGTCCCCTATTGGTGAATCACAGCACAGATCCTTAAGATTTTAGAGCAAAGCTTGGCATCTTCTGCAAACAACTACTCTCCTTTGAAGACGCAGTGTTTGTCTTGTTGCTGGCTCTAGTAGAAACTGATGGCTTAACCATCAGCCACCAAGTCACCAGGCAGCCTAAGCCACCCATCATGAACTGGGTGTTACCTGACCCACAGAGTCATAAAGTTGTACCTACACAGCACCACTCCAACATTAAATAGAAGTAGTATATATGAGGTAATGCTTGAGCAGGACCTGAAGTCATAAGTAAGTTACTAAGTTACTTGAAGAAGTGGCCTAAATGGCCATAGTCTCCACTCCTATCACATTACCTTACTATGTCTCCCTGTCTGCATGTATGACCTCATGGGAATTCCTTATGATCACTTGACTGTGGAACAGAAAACTCCTGCCTAGTTTACAGATGGTTCTGTGGAGTATGCAGACACCACTTGAAAGTGGAGAGCTGTGGCACTGTAGCCCATTTATGGTATTTCCTTGACTGTATTGAAGGTAAATCCTCCCAGTAAGCATTACTTTGAACAGTGTACCTGGTTATTCACTTTGCTAGGAAGGAGAAATGGCCAGAAGTGTGACTGCAGACTGACTTCATGGGCTGTGGCTGGTGGTTTGGTTGCATAGTCAGGGACTTGGAATGAATAGGATTGGAAAATAGGTGACAAGGAGATGTGGGAAAGAGGCATGTGGATAGGTCTCTGATAGGCCAAAGAAATGAAGCTATTTATGTTTCCTGTGAATTCTCACTAGAGGGTGACCTTAGAGGAGGATTTTAACAATCAAGTAGATGGGGTTATATATTCTATGGATACCAGTCAGCCTCTTTCTTCAGCCAATCCTGTCATTACCCAATGGGTTCATGAACAAATTGGCCATGGTGTCAGGGATGGAGGTTAATGCATGGGTCAGCAACATGGACTTTGATGCAACAAGCCTGATACGGCTACAGCCATTGCAGAGTTCCTAATCTACCAGCAGGCAGAGACCAACACTGAGTTACCGATATGGCACCATTCCTTGGGGTGATCAGCCAGCAACCTGGTATCAAGTTGATCATACTAGACCATTTCCATCATAGAAAGAGCAGTGTTTTATTCTTCTTGGTATAGGTACTTAATCTGGAATGATTTGTCTTCTCTGTACAGTGCTTCTGCCAAACCGACCATTTGTTGATTTATGGAATGCCTTACACATTCTCATAGTATGCCACACAGAATTGCCTTGGATCAAGGAACTCACTTCATAGGAAATGAAGTGTGACAGTGGGCCCATGTTCATGAAAATCACTGGTCTTATCATCTCCCCATTATCTGGAAATGACTGTCTTGAAAGAATGATGGAATGTCTTCCTAAAGACACAGTTATGGTGCCAGCTAGATTGCAGTACTTTTGAGAGTTGAGGTAGCATTTTTCAGGAGACTATATATGTCCTCTAAACCAGCATCCAATATATGGCATTTTTTCTCCCATATCCAGGATTCATGGGTTCAGCAATCAAGGGGTGGAAATGGGAATGATACTACTCCCTATTACCCCTAGTGACCCACTTGCAAACTTTTTTCTTTCCTGTCCCCTTGAAGTCTGAGGGTCTGGAAGTCTTATTTACAAAGGGAGGGGCAACACTGATTCCATTGAGCTGAAAGTTAAGAATGCTACCATCTCATTCTGGGCTATTCATCCTTCTGGATCAACAGGTAATGAAGGGAGTTACTGTATTGGCTGGTGAGAGTGATCCTAATTACCAAGGAAAAATCAGATTGTTATTACATAATGGAGATAAAGAATTGTATGTGTGGAATACAGAAGATATGTTAAGATGCCTCTTAGTATTACCTTGTCAGTGAGTAAAGGTAGTGGAACACTATAGCAACTCAAACTCAATTCTGATGACATCTAATAGCCCACATCCAACAGGAATAAAGGTTTGTGTTTTACTCCCACCAGGCAAAGAACCAGAACGAACTGGTGCTTGCTGAAGGCAAAGGGAAAATGGAATGGGTGGTGGGAGACCATGTGACCATTTGCAGACATGAGATCTATTATTATGAATAATTTTTCCTTTTTCTGTTATATGTGTATTTGTGCATATACATACATACATACATATATAAAGAGCTATGATGGCAATGTGTTTAAAGTGCTTAGCTGCCAAGCGAGAGGTCAGCAGTTTGAACCCACTAGCCACTCTGCAGAAGGAAGATGTGGCAATCTGCTTCTGTAAAGATTTACAGCCTTGGAAACCCTATGGGGTAGTTCTACTCTATCCCATAGAGTCCCTATGAGTTGGAATTGACTCAATGGCAATGGGTTTCCTTTGGGTATCTATGATACATAGTAAATATCTTTGTTTTCTTACATCCATTCCATTACTTATTATAAAATATGTAAATAAGGCTAGTGTTTTTTTGGTTGTGGGGTGTGTATAGCTGCCAAGTTGACAAGGGGTAGATTGTAATAGTCAGGTTGGCTAGGCCATGATTTTCAGTGATTTGACAGATTTTATGTAATCATCCTCCATTTTGTGGTCTGATGTGAGAAGCCAATCAGATACTCTGGATACCAAAGGGAAGTTTCCTTGGTGGTGTGGTGTACATCAAATATATAAGGATGTTCTGGGCAAGTTTGCTCATTCATTTGATCCTTCATCTGTCTCATCATCCTCTAAGCTGCAGTTCTTGGGATATGAGTGAGCAGCCTGCTGTCTGACATGCAGATTTTGGATTCACCAGCTTCTGCAAACCCATAAGCCAGGTGCCTGCCTGCCTGACCTGCAGATTTTGAGTTCATCAGCCCCTGCACTCCCTTGAGTCAGGAGAATCCTCTAGCCTGACATCTAACCCATGGATTTAGGACTTGCTAGCTTCCACAAGTGCGTGAGCAATTTCCTTGAAATACATTCTGTATATATGTATTTACATATATCAGTCACTGGGTTTGCTCCTCTAGAGAACCCACCCTAAGGCAGGGGTAGTTCTCTGTTCTTTTGGGTTGCTACGAGTCAGAATTGACTCAAATGGCACAGAATAAGAAAAATGTTAAATACAGATATTACTATAGAATGATATTTGTATTAGGTGTTTTTAATCTTTAAGATTGATTAATTTTCTGTTTTTTGCCCATTATTATTTTGTAAGTTATGCACTTTCTTTCTTGTCTTTTAGTGGTTACTCTAAACCAAAAACCATACTCATTGCCATCAAGTTGATACTGACTCATAGTGACCCCCATTGGGTTTCTGAGGTGGTAGATCTTTACAGAAGTAGATTGCCCCATCTTCCTTTTATGGAGTGGCTGGTGGGTTTGAACTGCCAACCTTTTGTTAGCAGTCAAATGTGTTAGGCAGTGCACTACCATTAGTGGTTACTCTAAAAAACCTTCCAGTTAACAGTCAAGTGTCTTACTCACTACACCACCAGAGTTATTCTAGATACTTTAAAGCACTTCTTTCTACGTGAACACTTTAACTCTGAAATCAACTCTTCAAAATTACTTGCTAGTGTTGTAATTCTCAATTTTTAAACCCCTATAATACACCATGATTATGGCTTAAATAATTAATGATCAGTTTTACTCCCACATTTACAAGTTGTTTTTGTTTTGTTTTGAACTTTTACTGAAGTAGATAGCATGCATTCAGAAAATGCCCAGATTGTAAGTGTACAGCTTGATAACTTTCACAAAGTAGAACCATGTGTAATTGGTGCTCACATCAGGAAAAGGACAGTCAGTTCCCAGAAACCTCCTCATTTCTCTGTCCACTTACCCAAAGTCCCAGCCAAAAGTACCCCTCTTGTGACTTCTGACATCATAGGTTAGCTTTGCCCACTTTTGGACTTTGTATAAATGACATCATACAGTATATTTTCTGCTATATGTGGTTTCTTTTGTACATGAGATTTTTCCAAATTGAGTGTAGTTATAAATGTTCATTCTCATAGGTACATAATAATCTGTAACATGAATGCTGCAATTTATTCATTCTCTTGAGTTGCTTCATCTGAGGGTTACTTTCCTACTTTGAGCATTGTGTTATTTATAGTGTAGTGCACACATGTACTCACTGTGGTTGAGTCTATACTAAGAGTGTCTGGAGCATAGTATAGGCAGGCATATGTTCAAGTCTAGTAAATTTTGGCAAACAGTTTTAGAAGGTAATTGCACCCTTTTATGCCTCAACCAGCATTATTTTTCGAATGGCAGTGTATATGAACATCCTCACCAATCTTTGGTGTTATTAGTCTTTTAAATTTTATCCCTTCTGTAGGTATAATGTGGAATCTCATTAAATTTGCATTTCCTTGATAACCAATAGTATGTTGTTCTTGTTATTTGGTGTCAAGTGGGACCCAACTCATAGCGACCCCTCCTTGGGTTTCTGAGACAGTATCACTATGGAAATAGATTGCCCAACCTTCCTTCCAAGGAGTGGCTGGTGGTTTTGAACCGTGAGCCTTCTGGTTAGCAGTCAAGTGCCTTAGCCACTAGGCTACCAGAGCTCCTACCAATAATATAGAACACCTTTTTATGTGCTCATTGGACATTTGGTTAGCTTCTTTTGCTCTTTTTTTTTTTTTTGAGTTGTCTGCCCACCTGTTTCTTACTGATTTGTCATAGTTTCTTTTTATTTTCTGGATATACATTTACTCTGCTCATAACTTCAGCCAGTTTTTTTTTTTTTTTTTTTAATTGTGGTTTGGGTGAAAGTTTACAGAGCAAATTCATCTTCCATACAGCAGTTCACATACACTTTGTCTTATGACATTGACTTTATTCTCCCACAGTGCAACAGCTTTCCTCCCACTTCCTCCTCATAGCCACTTCCCTGTGTCCTTCCCTCCCATGCATTCCTGCCTTCTGAGCTGTCTCCCTGTGCATACACAGCCCTTCTGTTCTCCCATGATTGATCTCTCCAAGGAGTGTGTCTACCTAATATAAATATTTAGCTCATAAGCCTGTTTTTTGTTTGGCTGGAAGCCACAGGAGTGGGTTCAATTCCAGACCTGAAGGGCAGGTAGGGGCCACGGTCTCAGGGGTTCCACCGCAGCCCTTTATTTTTGCAGGTGAATGTATTTGATCCCAGGAGGTATCCTGGAGGGAATAAGCATCCTTTAATTTGAGAAGCCCCATCACAGAAGTGCTCTTGGTTTCATTTGTCCTTGTTCATAATGAGGCTGCTATGTTGCTCTTCAAAAGGGATGAGGGAATGCAGTTGTGAGTGTATGTGGAAAATGAAAGGTTCCAGAAAAGATATGTTAAAGGTAATGAGGCAGAAAGGGCAACTTCAGTAGAATGGCAGGAGAAGGCTTCATAGGGAAGGAGTTTGAAGTTATCAGAAGCCCTGAGCTGAGGCACCGACCTCTTCATTTTTGCATGTGTGATTTTGAATAAGTCATTCAACATTTTACTCATCTTTTCCCTCTTCTGGGAAGTAAAAGTAATGTAATACCCATTTCACAGGGTTTCTTGAGAGTAAAAAAGCAGTTTATGAAGTCTAATTAAAATCTGTAGTTGTTAAGTCAATTCCAACTCATAATTACCCTACTGAACAGAGGAGAACTGTGCCATTGGGTTTGCAAGGCTGAAATCTTTACAGAAGTTGACTGCCATATCTTTCTCCTGAAGAGCAGCTGGTGGATTTGAACCACCCACCCTTGCATTAGCAGATGAATGCTTAACCACTGTCATCCCAAACCCAAACCCAATCCACTGCCATTGAGTTGATCCTGATTCAAAGCAATCCATTGGGTTTCCAAGGCTGTAAATCTTTACAGAAGTAGATTGCCTCCTCTTCTTCCTGGAGAGTGGCTGGTGGTTTTGAACTGCTGACCTTATGGTTAGCAGACAAATGCCTTATCTACTCAGCCATCATAGCTCCTTTTTACCATTGTAATAATCTTTATGCAAATGTCATGTGTCTTGAGAAGACACTATGAAACTGACTTAATATAATGGTTACTTAATAAATGTGTACTGTTGAGTGCCTAATGTATATCAGAGAGGCAGTTTAGTTGGAAAGAGACTCTGATGTAGGATTACTTGGTTATATCCCCCTGACCCCATTCCTCCTTGTAGCTTATTTCATTCCAATTTCATTTAGCCTAATATACATCTTTTTGAATTTGCTTCAGTAGCATTTTTAGCCTCTTACTTTGTCTTTTGGAAAGATTGTTATGTAGTCCTTGTTCTTGAAAAATATTTCCATTGGTCATACAATTCTACATTGGTAGTGTTTTCTCTAAAACATTGAGTTACTCCTCTCTAATGTGGTTTTAATGGAAGTCACTGACAGCCTTTATTTGAAGGTAATATGTTTGCTTTAAGGTTTTGTTTTGACATTGTTAATATTCATGTCCTAACATTATGACCACCGCTCGTATGCCACTTTATTGTGCTGTGGTGGCTTGCATGTTGCTGTGAGGCTCAGGCTATGCCACTGGTATTTTAAGTACCAGCAAGATCACCCATGGGGGACAGGTTTCAGTGGAGCTTCCAGACTAAGACAGACTGGGAAGGATGAGCCATCCACTTCTGGAAAGGTGGGCCACTGAAAACCTTATGAATAGCATTGAAACACTGTCTAATGTAAGGCCAGAAGATTAGCCCCTCAAGTTGGAAGTCACTCAAAATATGACTGGGAAAGAGCTGCTTCCTCAAAGTAGAGTTGATCTTAATGTCATGGATAGAGTAAAGCTTTTGGGACCTTCATATGCTGGTGGGGCATGACTCAAAATGAAAAGAAACAGCTGCAAACATTCCTTAATTATCAGAACATAGAATGTATCAAGTATGAATCTAGGAATATTGGAAGTTGTAGAAAATGAAATGGAACACATAAAGATCAATATCCTAGGCATTAATAAGCTGAAATGGACTGGTTTTCGCTGTTTTGAGTCAGATAATCATATGGTCTACTGTGCTGGGAATGGCCAATTGAAGAGGAATGACATCACAGTCATCATCAAAAAGTACATTTGAAGATCTATCTTGAAGTACAGTGCTGTTAGTGATACCCATATGCCTACAAAGAAGACCAGTTAATATGATTGTTATTAAAATCTGTATACCAACCACTAAAGCCAAAGATGAAGAAATTGAATATTTTTACCACCTTCTGCAGTCTGCAATTGACCAAACATGGAATCAAGGTTATTGATTATTGCTGGTAATTGGAATCCAAAAGTTGGAAACAGAAAAGAAGCACTGGTAGTTGGAAAATATAGCCTCGGTGATAGAAATGATCCTGGAGATCACATGATATAATTTTGCAAGACCAACAACTTGTTTATTGCAAATATCTTTCATCAACAACATAAACGGTGACTATACCTGTGGACCTCAAAAAATGGAATACATAGGAATCAACCAGAAGGCTGGTGGTTCAAACCCACCAGCCACTCCTTGGAAGAAAGGTTGGGCAATCTACTTCCATAGTGATACCACATCAGAAACCCAAGGAGGGGTTGTTATGAGTCAGATCCTACTTGATGGCAGTCGTGGGTGGGAAGAGACAATGGAGAAGCTCAATATCATCAGTCAAAACAATGTCAGGAACTGACTATGGAACAGACCATCAATTACTCCTATGGAAGTTCAAGTTAAAGCTGAAGAAAATTTTAAAAACATCCATAAGAGCAAAAATACCACCCTGATCATATCCCAGCTGAATTTAGAGACTGTCAGAAGAGTAGATTTGATTCATTGGAAACCAATGACTGAAGACCAGACATGTTGTGCGATGACATCAAGAACATCATACATGAAGAAAGCAAAAGGTCATTGGGAAGAAAAGAAAAAAGACCAAAAAGGATGTCAGAAGAGACTCTTAAACTTACTCTTGAATGGAGAGTAGCTAAAGTGAGTAGAAGAAATGATGGAATAAAAGAGCTGAACTGAAGATTTCAAAGGATGGCTCAAGTAAAATTATTATAAAGTAAATTATTATAATCAAATGTGCAAAGACCTGGAATTAGAAAACCAAAATGGAGGAACACACTTGGCATTTCTCAAGCTCAAAGAACTGAAGAAAAATTTCAAGCCTCAGGTTGCAATATTGAAGGATTCTATGGACAAAATATTGAATGATGCAGGAAGCGTCAAAAGAAGATGGAAGGAATACACAGAGTCACTGTACCAAAAAGAATCGGTAGATGTTTAGCTATTTCAGGAGGTAACATGTAATCAAGAACCAATGGTATTGAGGAAGAAGTCCAAGCTGCAGTGAGGGATTTGGTTGAAAACAAGGCCCCAGGAATTGACAGAATACCTATTGAGATGTTTCAATAAATGATGCAGTGCTGGAAGTGCTTAATTATTTATGCCAAGAAATTTGGAAGACAGCTACCTGGCCAACTGATTGGAAGAGATACTTATTTGTACCCATTCCAAAGTAAGGAGATCTGAAAGAATGTGGAAATGATTGAACAGTATCATTAATTCACATGCAAGTAAAATTTTGCTGAAGATAATTCAGAAATGGTTGCAGCAGTGTATTGACAGGAAACTTCAAGAAATTCAAGCTGGATTTGGGAGTGGATGTGGAACTAAGGATATAACTGCTAATGTCAGATGGATCTTGGCTAAAAGCAAAGTATCAAAAAGATGTTTACCGGTGTTTATTGAGTACACAAAGTCTGTGAGGATCATAAAAAATTATGGAAAACACTGCAAAGAATGGGAATTCCAGAACACTTAATTGTGCTCATAGACTAGGCGGCTGTTGTTCAGACAAAACAAGGGGTTACTGCATGGTTTAAAATCAAGTAGGGTGTGTATCAGGGTTTTATTATTTCACCTTACTTTTTTAACCTGTATGCTGAACAAATAATCTGGGAATCTGGACCATATGAAGAAGAACATAGCATCAGGATTGGGGGAAGACTCATTAATAACCTGTGATTTGCAGATGGCACCACCTTACTTTCTGAAACTGTAGAGTACTTGTAGAACTTACTGATGAAGATCAAAGACTATACAGTCTTCAGAATAGATTACACCTCAACATAAAGAAAACAAAAATCCTCATACTGGACCAATAAGCAATATTATGATAAATGGAGAAAAGAGTGAAATTGTCAGGGATTTCATTTTACTTGGATCCATAATCAACACCCACAGAAGTAGCAGTTAAGAATCAGACTTCATATTGCACTGGGCAAATCTGCTGCAAAAGATCTCTTTTAAGTGTTAAGGAGCAAAGATGTCACTTGGAAGAGTAAGGTATGCCTAACCCAAGCCATGCTATTTTCAGTTGCCTCAAACACATGTGAAAGCTGGGCATTGCATAAGGAAGACTGAAAAAAACTTGATGCCTCTGAATTGTGGTATTAGCAAAGAATACTGAAAATACCATGGACAGCCAGAAGACTGAACTAATTTGTCCTGGAAAAAGTGCAGCTGGAATGCTCCTTAGAATGGCCAGACTCCGTGTCACCTACTTTGGTCATGTTGTCAATTGATATCATTTCCTGGAGAATAGTAAAATATCTATTATGGTAAAACATTATCATGCTTGCTAGAGAGAGAATGTAAAAGGGAAAGACCCTCAGTGAGATGGATTGACACAGTGGCTGCAACGATGGGCTCAAGCATTGCAATAATTGTGAGAATGGTGCTAGACTAGGCAGTGTTTCGTTCTATGAGTCATAGCCAACTCAATGGTACCTAACAACAAAAACAACAGTATGAATCTTCTGTAGTTCCATATAATTTACTCACATATTAGTTTCTTTTAATTTATCCAATGTAATGTTTGTTTGTCTTCTTGTAGTTTTGGCTAAGTTTCTTTCGTCAGTTCTGGAAATTCTTGTTTTGTTTCTTTGTTTGGTTTTTTACCAAAGAGTGTTTCAACTTTTTATATCTTATGGTTGAATTTGGACTAAGTTCTTCAGATATGTCTTTCAGTGACTAATTCCCTCTTCAGGTGTGTAAAGCCTGCTGATACATCCTTATGTTGAGTTTTAATGTCAGTTATATTTTATTTCATTTATCTTTTAAATCTACCTGGCTACTTTTATAATAGTTTGCTCTTTATTAATATGTTCAATATTCTGAAAATACTGGTCCTAATTATTTTACATCCCATGTCTTATTCCAATACCTCAACTCCACAGGTGGTCTTCTGCCCTAATTCTGATGACTCACACATGTAACTGTTTCCCTTGTATTATGTAGGTTCTGAATGAGCTTGTGTTTTAGGATTATCCGTGGGAATTGAGGCCTGCTTTGTTTTTCCCAGGAGCACCACCAGCTCCTAACCTCTTTAAACTAAATCCTGGGCTTAATGTTTTTCAGATCATGCAAGAGTGGTCAGAACATCTAAGCTAGTTTGGGATCTCTATGGCATCTCCAGGAAGATTTTACTCCCCTCCCCTCCACAACAAGTTTTTAAATAGGCAATTTGTCCTTATTTTCTGGTGTATATTGTAGCTGGGCTACCAGTTCATCATGGCTTACAAAGTGAAATCAGAACAGACCTGAACTTTTAAAATTTGGTTAAAGTGAAATGAGAATCAGAAAGAGAAAAATTACAGGTTTAAGCCCCAGAATGGGAGACTCAGAAAAGGCATAATGAGCCCTCTCAGGAGCCTAATGCAAGGGATTGTATTGCCAGGACTGTGGCACAGTCGGAGCTCTAGTGACATAGTGCCTAAGGCATTTGACTGCTAACCAGAAGGCTGGCAGCTCAAACCCACCAGCCACTCCTCGGAAGGAAGATTGGGCAATCTGGTTCCATAGTGATACCATCTGGGAAACCAAGGACGGGTTACTATGAGTTAGAACTGACTCGAGAGGGAGATTAAGTTTTTAGCAGTGTGTTGTGATAGTTAATGTTGTGTGCCATCTTGGGTGGACCATGATTCTAAGTGGTTTAAGCAGTTGTGATGTAGTCATCCCCCTCATGAGATCTGATACAATTACTTCCATGATGAGATATGCTATGAGCAGCCAATCAGTTGAAAGGGAGTTTCCTCAGTGTGTGGCTTGCTTCCTATATGTATATGTATATGTATATGTATATGTATTGTCGTTGTTTGCCATCGAGTCAGACCTGACTCATAGCGACCCCTTCCTTGGGTTTCCGAAGCACTATCACTATGGAAGTAGATTGCCCAACCTTCCTTATGTATATGTATGTGTTTATGTATATGTATATGTATATATGGAAGTCCTAGGAAAATTCTGTGGCTTTTTGCTGGATCTGGATCCTACATGTAGCTCATCATAATACAGTTCTTGGATCTGAACCAGTGGCCTGCTGTATTGTCTGCCAGTCTTGAGATTGTTGCCTTCGTAGCCTGTGAACCAACAATCTGCCATTTTACCTGCCAATCTTTCTATATTGTTGCTGTTGTTATGTGCCATCGAGTCAGACCCGACTCATAGTGACCCCTCCTTGGGTTTCTGAGGCAATATCACTATTGAAGTAGAATGCCCAACCTTCCTTCCAAGGAGTGGCTGGTGGGTTTGAACCACCAGCCTTCTGGTTAGCAGTCAAGTGCCTTAGGCACTATGCTACCAGAGCTCCTAATCTTGCTATACTGCCTGCTGATCTTGGATTCAGCCCTTGTGGTTGTGTGAGTTAGGAGAACCTTGCAGCTTGATGTTTGACCCATGAACTTAAGACTTACCAGCCTCTACAACTTTGTAAGCATTTTCTCTGAAATACCTACCTACCTCTGTCTTATTCTCTCTTTCTCTCTAAGCTTTACTGGTTTTGTTTTTCTAAAGAATCCAACCTAATACAGGTATTGATCTGTAATTTTTCCCCTTCTGATTTTCATACTCATTCACTCACATATTATAAATTCAAGTCCTGTGTGGTTTTGCTTCATTGATGATAAATGAACTGGGAAGAACCAGTTGGAAGCCCTGGTTTGGAGGGAGGGGAACAGTTAGATTATTTCTCACTTACCTGTTAGATAGGATGTGGCTTGATGCAGGAGATTTCCAATTAAGACTGACACATAGGATAAGGCTTTCTTTTTCCTTTCCGTACCCCTGAGCTCTGAGGTCTACAGTTAAATTCACTTGTTTAGGCCAATGCCAGCACAGTTTTGACTGACATTTCTAGGTTTTCATTTTCATTTCGTGCTTTAGACTTTTAATGGATGTAAAAAAATTAAAAAATTTTACCCAGCATATTTAGTGTTGCAATATCACTCTAAGGCACTCTGCTAAGGGACTTTCAGTTATTGTGGGTATGGTTCTTCTGTCCCTTGCAGTTCTCATCCTTGTACTTGTAGCAGGCCATTTGTAGACACTGTTTTAACTGAATGGTAACTTGGGTTTCTAATGTGGAAAAGTTTTAGTCTTTCCGTTGGGGAAAAAAAAAATGCCTACTGAATGCACACATTGAGCTGAACACCTAATTGCACAAACTTGCACATCTTTTCGTTGTAGTTGTTTTGTGCCGTCGAGTCAGCAAGTCCTTCAAATTACACATTTTGGCAAGGGCATAGGAATTGTGTGAGTGGGCTTGAAAGGAAGAAATTTGCCTTTCTGTTTTATTGGTATATTTAGACAATAAAAATGTCAAACATACTTATTTTTATTTTGAAAAATATTCTTCTTCATGAAGATTAATTTGTTCCTTCAGATCTTTTTTGTATATCAATCCAAAAATAAAACCTTATCTTTAAGTTTGAACATTTTGCCAAAAGAGGGCAGTATTCACCTACAGAACTTAAAGGGCCTGAGAAATTATGCCTAGAGAATGCAGATGAATTTATCTTTCATCATAAAGTTGATAACATTTGACAAAACTTGTTCTCCACTCACTAGATTTTTCCCCCAGTCTGGTCATCTGGGATTTTTGCCTAAATTGGAAATTAGATCATCTAAGTTTTAGTTAGTTTTTCTGTTACTTTTATATTTTATATAAAAGTTGTGTTTTAGAGATGAGACTTTAATCTTTAGATTGTAAAATAAAACAAAACCTTTAAATGCTTTTAGAAAATGACCACGAAATACACACATAACTTTGTTGTGTTGTTGTTAGGTGCCATCGAGTTTTCTCTGTCTCATAGCGACCCTATGCACAGCAGAACGAAACACTGACTGGTCCTATGCCAGGCTTACGATCCTTACTACATCTGAGCCCATCATTGCAGCCACTGTGTCAATCCACCTCATTGAGAGCCTTCTTCTTCGTTGACCCTCCACTTTACCAAGCGTGATATCCTTCTTCAGGGAATAGTTCCTCCTGACAACATGACCAAAGTAGATGAGATTAAGTCTGGCCATTCTTGTTTGAAGGAGCATTCCACCTGTACTTCTAAGACAGACCTGTTAGTCCTTTTAGCAGTCCATGGCATTCTTAACATTCCTCTCCAACATCACAACTCGAAAGCAACAACTCCTTTGGTCTTCCTTATTAATTGTCCAGCTCTCACATGCATGGCTTGGGTTAGGCACATCTTAGTCTTCAAGGAGACATCTTTGTTCTTCATCAATTGAAGGAGGTATTTTGCAGCTGATTTGCCCAGTGCAATACATCGTCTGATGTCTTTTATTTATTTATTTATTTTATTTATGTTTTTTTAAATTGTGATTTGGGTGAAGATTTACAAAGCAAATTCACTTTCCATACAGCAGTTCACATTGCATTGACCACAGTTTACCACAATGCAACAGTTCACCTGCCACTTCCTCCCCATAGTTACCTCTTCCCAGTGTCCATCTCTCCATGCACTCCTGCCCCCTGAGCTGTCTCCCTGTGCATAAGCAGCCCTTCTTTCTCCCATGATTGTTCTCTTCAAGGAGTGTATCTGTTATTGTTGTT
>NW_006922130.1:1679345-1692024 GCF_000298275.1 Orycteropus afer afer
AAAAAAAAAAAAAAGAAAAAACAAGCAAACCTGCAATATCTGGGCATAGGGCACTAAGAGAAAAAAGTAGAGAAGGAGAATAACAAATGAAAAAAAAAATGGGAAAAATGCAGAAAGAAAATCAAGGAATAGGGTTAACCACAAAAAGAAAGGGGGTGGGGAACCTTAAATAAATAAAAAAAAAAATTTCATCCAGGCACAGGGAAAAGAAAAAATGCTGAAAACTAGGACCTGGTAGGGGAAGGTTAAGAATAATAACAAAAAAGGACAAAAGTATTAATAATATTCGTTGTTTCAAAACAAACAGATACAAGCAAACTAATCACCAGAATAAAGAAAGCAAAAAAGAGAAAAAAAAATTGATGGAGGACAGGGCAGGGCACCCAGGCTCCGTCTGAGCACATAGACTGTTATGGAGTTCCTGTAGGCCCAGAAGGTAGGTGGGAGTTGAGGATGGCTGCACCTCCGTTCACCAAGACTAACAAGAGGAATGTTGTACCTTGTCAGTCTTGCAGGTCCCGAGTGTCCTTTGGGTTGCTGGAAAGCAGAACGTGTTCTTAAGCATCAGGAATCTGTGAGAGGGCTTTCTCTTTAAATATCCACAATAGTCAAGCTGCTTTTTAAACGTTCAAAATGGCAGTGCCCTCCGGATGGCAAAAGTCCACAGCTCAGCCCACCTTTCTCTTCACCTTCTCTTTTGTTCCCCAGCCACCGTGCACAGCCCTTTGTGCAGTCCCTGGCTAGCAGGGTGATTTTTAGGTTAATTCTTAGGTCCTACCAGCACTCGAGAATCTCCAAGCTGTCTGTGCCATCAGGATCGCTCAGTATCGCTGCCAGACCGCAGCTCTGTCTGTCTCCTTTTTTGGTATTTTCATGCAAATTCTTCTGTTAGTTGGGATTTAGTCCACTTGTATATCCTTCCCTTCAGTGCTCAGGGGTCCAGGATTATCTTCTGTGTCTGTGTTAATTGGTTTCCCTTTTCTTTGTTGAAAAGAAAACTGTCTGTGCAGTCTTTCTGCCTAGTCCGCCAAATTGCCGAATCTCTCCCATCGTCTGATGTCTTGACTGCTACTTCTGTTAGAGTTGATTGTAGAACTGAGTAATATGAAGTCCTTAACACCTTCAGTCTTTTCTCCATCCATCATGAAGCTGTTTATTAGATCAGTTGTGAGGATTTTTTCATTATATTGAGACTGTACTCCGTAATCTTCATCAGTAAGTGCTCAAGTCATTCTCACTTTCAGCAAGCAAAGTTGTGTCATCTGCATATTGCAGGTTTTTACTGAGTCTTCCTCCAATTCCTGATGCCATGTTCTTCTTCATATAATCGAGCTTCTTGGATTAATTGCCCATCATACGAATTGACTAAGTATGGTGAAAGGATAAAACTCTGATGCACTTCCTTCTTGATTTTGAACTATGCAGTGTCCTCTTGTTCTGTTTGAATGACAAACTCCTAGTCTATGTACAGGTTCCTCATGAGTACAATCAAGTGTTCTGGAATTCCCATTCTTCTCAGTGTTACTCATCATTTGTTATGATCCATACAATTTAATGCTTTTGCATAGTCAGTAAAACATAAGTAAACATCTTTCTGGTATTCTTTGCTTTCAGCTAAGATCCATTTGACATCAGATCAGCAATGATATCCCTTGTTCCACATCCTTTTCTGAATCCAGCTTGCATTTCTGGAAATTCTCTGTCAATATTGCTGCAACTGTTTTTGAATTATCATCAGCAAGATTTTACTTGCATGTGATATTAATAATATTGTTTAGTAATTTCCACATTTTGTGGGATTACCTTTCTTTGGAATGGGTACATATATCAATCTCTTCTAGTCAGTTGGCCAAAATCTCTTGGCATAGTTGAGTGAGTACCTCCAGTGGGGTATCCATTTGTTGAAACATGTCAGTAGGTATTCCGTCAATTTCTGGAGCCTTGCTCTTTACCAATTCTGTAACTACAGACATGTGTTATGCTTTCTCTGCCATGCCAGAAAAGGACCCTGTGCCTTCAAGAATTTTACAATTCCCACTGATCTGAATGTACTCTCTCTCCCACTTACTGCACTGAGCCCTACTCTACATACATGCTTATGTATATCTGTGTCACCTCCACAAGCATGTCCATGATTTTATATTCTGGGCACATGGTGTTAGGTATTAAATGTTAAAGGAAGAAATTAGAAGTAGCCAGTCTGAAACTTAGGAATGAAGTGCTTTATCTTTAAGGAGTAGAATTTACAAAAAGAAATGACCCTCCCTCTGTGGCATACTTTGGAGTAGGGAAAGGAATATGTGCACTAAAATCAACTAATTAGTGCTCTGCCCTTTAGGATTTGGTAATGTCACCATACAAAAAGAAGAAAAGCTATTCTTCTTGAATTTAATAAATTATTAATCAACATGAACTTCAGAAGGACACCTGAGGACTAACATGTTGGGGTCTTACAGAGAATGGTGTAGAGTTTGTGCTGCCTGAAGAGGAGGTTTGCCATAGAAAGGACTGTTGGACTGACAGCTTCTTGCCCCTAAGAGTGCAGTGGCTCCCAGAACTGTAGTGCCCACCATCCAATTTATTTAATCTCCCAACACCCTGATTAGCTTGGGAGTCAGTCTCCCTAGGGAGCTGCACTCAGCCTCTGCTCCCCAACTGGCTTAGCCCAGCATCAATCTTCACTACTTCTGGAGCTCAGACTCTTTTCCTGGTCCAAGTGATTTCTCCTGGACCTGGGCTGCCAGCCAGTACCTGTGCTTTAAGACTGCCATCTGCTGCTTCCCTTGATGCTGGATCACATTAGCAAGGTCCCACAAGAGATCACAGTTGTGTAAGTTTGCACATGTCCCCTGTTCATTAGTGTTCCACTGTCCCTGTCCACTAAGAGTAAAGGCCATTCTTTTAATTTAGGATTCCTCCTCTTCTCCCTGCTTGCATATTTGGAATAGCTGCCTTCACTTTTTAAATAACTTCATGGATCTCACCTGTCAGGCTAGAAAATGTGAACAATTATGAGTTGAGCTCAATATATTTGTTCTAGGCACAGTTCTCTTTTCTAATACCTTTCAAATCTTACCATGGATAATTTTTATTCTCATTCTTCTTCCAGTAATTTTTCTGCATAGATTCTCAATTCATTGTTTGCCATTCTCTCCCTTAATTGGGTCAGCATGCATCTCTCCCATTTGGAAAGATCTAATTTAAATTCAGAATGTAGTTCTAATTTATTATATGTTTGCAAATTGCCTTTCCTCTGTTTATTGCTATGCTGTGTAGTAAACGTGCTTCCCAGCAGTGAGGGTGTCCTCAGCCCCATGTCCTTCCTTGAAGCACTGCTCGTTCTCCAGATATTACTGAGTTGCTGAATAGAGACTCAGAGGTGCCAGTGGAGCTCTTAGAGCTAAAACCTAATTTAGTAGCTACTTAGGAGGCATTATTATTGGTAGAATAAACCAGAGTTTAGAAGTCAGATAGACTTGGGTTCAAGTCCTACCTTCTTATCATTAATGTGGGGTTAAAAACCTTGGATAACTAAATTATTATTTAGATTACATTAGGTAATATGTGTGAATTGCAAATCTTTTATTGCCATTATTTTCAAGCTTTAAAACCTTGAGATAAGGAAAGGAAAATTGCTAGAGACATGTTGATTCAAAGGTTTGCTGCTCCACAATATTTTTTGTGTATTATATTGTGTCCTTGGGAGAGAGAATTGTGTTCAGTGATTGAAGTTCATATTTAGGTAGGGAGATATCACCTAAAACTACTGGAAATTTGAGATAGAAAAGTTTAAAAATATCACTATAGATTTGTTGGTTATGATTATGAAATGAGAATTTCAATGAAAAATCCATGACTTGTCTGTTAGTTTGTTATACTGTGGTGGCTTGCATGTTGCTATGAGGCTGGATGGAGGCTATGCCACTGGTATTTCAAATACCTACAGGGTCACGCATAGGGGACAGGTTTCAGCAGAGCCTCCAGAATAAGAAAGACTGGGAAGAAGGATGGGGCCATCCACTTCTGAAAAAGTGGGCCACTAAAAACCTTATGAATAGCAGTGAAACACTGTCTGATATGTTACTGGAAAACTTTATGAATAGTCTTGAAACATCATCTGATACAGTGCCAGAAGATGAGCACTCAGGTCAGAAGGCACTCAAAATATGACTGGGGAAGAACTGCCTCCTCAAAATAGTGACGTGGATGGAGCAGTTTTTGGGACCTCCATTTGCTGATGTGGCATGACTCAAAATGGGAAGAAACAGCTGCAAGCACCCATTAATAATCAGAATGTGGAATGTGTGAAATATGAATCTAGGAAAACTGGAAATTGTCAAAATGAAATGGGATGCATAAAGGTTGATATCCCAGACATTAGTGAGCTGAAGTGGACTGGTTTTGGTCACTTTGATTCGGACAATTATGTGGTCTACTATGTCAGGAATGACAAAGTGGAATGATATCAAATTCATCATCAAAAAGAATGTTTCAAGATGTATCCTGAAGTACAATGCTGTCAGTGATATAATATCCATAGTCCTACAAGGAAGACCATTTAATGCTGTTAATGCTACTGTTACTCAAATTTAAGCACCAGTAACAAAAGCCCAAAGTGAATAAATCAAAGATTTTTTAGCAACTTGTGCAGTCTGAAATTGATCAAAATTGCAGTCAAGATGTAGTGATGATTACTTGTGATTAGAATGCAATAGTTGGAAATAAAGACAAATCATTGGTACTTGGAAAATAAGGCCTGTGTGATAGAAATGACGCCAGAGATCACATGATAGGATTTTGCAAGACCAGCAAATTATTCATTGCAGATACATTTTTTCAGTAACATAATAGTGGCTATACACTTGGACATTACTAAATGGAATATACAGGAATCAGATTGACTACATCTGTCGAAAGTGGTGATGGAGAAGCGCAATATCTTCAGCTAAAACAAGGCCAGGAGCTGACTGTGGAACGGACCATCATTTGCTCATATGCACATTCAAATTGAAGCTGAAGAAAATTAAAATGAGCCCATGAGAGCCAAATACAACCTTAATTATATTCTACCTGAATTTAGAGATCCTCTGAAAAATAGATTTGAAGCTTTCAATACCAATGAGTGAAAATTGGACATCAAGAACATCATCCATGAAGAAAGCAAAAAGTCATTAAAAAGATAGGAAAGAAAGAAAAAAAAAATGGATGTGAGAAGAGACTCTGAAACTTGCCCTTGAAAAGAGAATGGATAAAGCAAATGGAAGAAATTGCAAGATAAAATATCTGGACAAAAGATTTCAAAGAGCAGCTCAAGAAGAGAAAGGATTATAATGAAGTGGGCCAAGACCTGGAGTTAGAAAACCAAAAGGGAAGAACACACTTGACGTTTCTCAAGCTGAAAGAACTGAAGAAAAATATTCAAGCCTCAAGTTGCAATATTGAAGGACTCTCTGGGCAAAATATGAATGATGCAGGAAGTATCAAAAGACAATGGAAGGAATACACAGAGTTACTGTACCAAAAAGAATTGGTCAGTGTTCAGCTATTTCAGGAGGTGGCGTATAATCAAGAACCAATGGTATTGAAGGAAGATGTCCAAGTTGCATTAAAGGAATTGGCAAAAAACAAGACTCCAGGAATTGATGGAATACCTATTGACGTGTTTCAACAAATGAATGCAGTGCTGGAGGCACTTACTCATCCATGGCAAGTAATTTGGAAGACAGTTACCTAGCCAGCTGACTGTAAGAGATTGATATTTGTGCCCATTCCAAAGAAAGATGATCCAGAGGACACGGATATTATCAAATAATACCATTCATAACACATGCAAGTAAAATCTTACTGAAAAGAATTCAAAGACGGTTGCAGCAGTATGTCGACAGAGAACTTCCAGAAATGCAAGATAGAATCAGAAGAAGATGTGGAACAAGGGATATATATCATTGCTGATGTCAGGTGGATCTTGGTCAAAAGTAAAGAATACTAGAAAGTTGCTTGCTTGTGTTTTATTGATCATGTAAAGACATTTGATTATGTGAATCATATAGCAAATTATAGATAATATTATGAAGAATGGAAATTCAGGATCACTTAATTATGCTCATGAGGAACCTGTACATAGGCCAGGAGGCTATCATTCAAACAGAATAAGGGGATAACGCATAGTTTAAAATCAGGAAAGAAGTGTGTCTGGGTTGTATCCTTTCACCATTTTACTCACTCTGCATGCTGAGCACATAATTCGAGAAGCTGGACTGTATGAAGAAGAGTGTGCCATCAGGTTTGGAGGAAGACTCATTCACAACCTGTGATACGCAGATGACACAACTTGGCTTGCTTAAAGTAAGCATGTCTTGAAGCACTTACTGATGAAGATTAAAGACTACAGTCTTCAGTATGGATTACACCTCAACATAAAGAAAACAGAAAACCTCACAACTGGACCAATGTGCAGCATCACCATGAATGGATAAAAGATTGAAGTTGTCAAGGATTTTAGTTTTCTTGGATCCAAAGTCAACAACCATGGAAGCAGCAGTCAAGAAATCAGACATCATATTGCACTAGGCAAGTCATCTGCGAAAGATCTTTTGAAAGTATTGAAGAGCAAGGATTTCGCTTTGAATACTAAGGTGTGCCTAAGCCAAGCAAAATGGTTATTTTCAGTTGCCTCCTATTCATATGAATCTGGACAATGAATAAGGAAGACTGAGGAAGAGTTGATACCTTTGAATTCTGGTGTTGGCAAAGAATACTGAAAATAACATCGAGTGCCAGAAGAATGAACAAATCTGTCCTGGAAGAAATGCAGCTGGAATGCTCTTTGGAAGTGAGAGTGAGCGAACTTTGTCTCACTTACTTTGGCATGTTGTCAGAAGAGACCATTCTCTAGAGAAGGACAGCACGCTTGGTAAAGTGGAGAGTCAGTGAAAAAGGGAAAAGACCTTCAAAAGCATGGACTGACACAGTGGCTGAAATGATGGGATCATGTATATCAAGGATGTGAGGATGTTGTACAACTGAGCACTGTTTTGTTCTGTTATACATAGGGTCGTTATGAGTCAGAGTTGACTCGATGGCACCTGCTAACAACAACAATGAAAAATCCAAGTTGGCAGTTGCATAGAAAATTACATGTATGTATGTATATCAAGGAATGTGAGGATGTTTCACAACTGGGTACTGTTTTGTTCCGTTGTACACAGGATCACTATGAGTTGGAGTCAACTAATTGACTCCAACATACATGTTGGCACCTAACAACAGCAACATGTATGTATATATATGTGTGTGTATATACAAAACCAAACCCACTCCCGTCAAATGAATTCTCACTCTTAGTGACTCTATAGGACAAGATGGAACTGCTCCATAGGGTTTCCAAAGCCATAACTTTCACAGACGCAGGCTGTCATATCTTTCTTCTGCAGAGTGTCTGGTGAGTTTGAACTGCTGACCTTTCAGTTGGCAGCCAAGCACTTATGGACTGTACCACCAGGGCTTTATATATATATATATATTCTGTACATTTTCATAGTAGTTTTTATTAAGCATTCTGTTAATTTATATACTTCCAGATATCAAAATGAATCTCACTATAAAAGCTAAAAAGACAAGGAAACAAATCCCATGAAATGTTTGGTTATACATAAGCAGCCTCAGCAGCTACTCTTTTTTATTTTTGTACTTATAAATATATCAACCACACAACTTTTGCTATTTCAACATTTTTGATGTTGTTGTTGTTAGGTGTCATCGAATCGTCTCGGACTCATAATGACCATATGAACAGCAGAATGAAACACTGCCTGGCCTTGTGCCAGCCTCACGATCCTTGCTGTACCCGAGCCCATCATTGTAGCCACTGTGTCAATCCATCTTGTAGAAGGCCTTCCACTTTTTCAGTGACCCTTCACTTTACCAAGCATGATGTCCTTCTCCAGGGAATGGTCCCTTCTGACAACATGACCAAAGTAGGTAAGGCGAAGTCTGGCCATTCTTGCTTCCAAGGAGCATTCAGGCTGCACTTCTTCCGGGACAGATTTGTTAGTGCAACTTTTTACAGGTGCACAACTTAGTGGTTGCAGCTACAGTAATCGTCTGTGCAACCCTACCCTTAACTAATTCTATTTTCTTTATTTTCTATATATACTTTAGTTCCACCAAGTAACTATTTATGTGGAATGGTTCTTCATTTTATTTTTTTAAGGAGATCTAGTGGCACAGTGCCTAAGACATTTGACTGCTAACCAGAAGGTTGGTGGTTTAAACCCAGCAGTCATTCTGCAGAAAGAAGACTGGGCAATCTACTTAATAAAGATTTACCTCCTTGGAAACTCAAAGGGGTTTGGAATCGACCTAATGGCAGTGAGTTTGATTTTTGGTTTGTTTTCTTTTTCTTTTAAATTGTGATTTGGGTGAAAATTTACCAAGCAAATTCACTTTCTGTATAGCAGCTTACATATGCTTTGTCTCATGACATTGACTGCAATTTCCCACAATGCAACAGCTCCCCTCCCACTTCCTCCCCATAGTTATCTCTTCCCTGTGTCTTTCCCTCCATGTACTCCTTGCCCCCTAAGCTGTCTCTGTGTGCATACATAGCTCTTCTATTCTCCCATGATTGATCTCTCCAAGGAGTGTTATCTACCTAATGTAAATGTTCAGTTCATATGCTGTCTTTTGTTTGGCTGGAAGCCATGAGAGTGGGTTCAATTCCAAACCTGAAGGACAGCCATAATCTCAGTGGTTCCATCAGGCTCTATCAGACCTGCAAACCTGGGTCTTTTTTTTTTTTTTTTTTAAATGATTTTGAGTTTTGTTCCATATAGTTCTCCCAGTTTATCCAGGATCTCCTACATAGATCCCCCTCCGAGTGGTTGACAGTGGTAACCAGGCACCATCTAGTTCTTCTGGTCTCATAGTTGTATAGGCTGAGGATTGCATGGTGTATCAGTCACTTGGACTAATTGTTTCCATGTGTGTTTTTTTTTTTTTTTTCATTCTTCTTTGCTCTGGAGGAGGAGAGACCCATCATTGCATCTAGATGGCTGCTTGGAAGCTTTTAATATCCCATTCGCTACTCACCAAAGTAGATGTGGAACAATGTTTTTGTGTAGTATGTTATGCCAATTGAGCTTGATGTCCCCTGGGACTATGGTCCTGAGCACACAGGTTGTTTGTTTCTTTTTTAACAGAAGAATTTCAGTTAATAAATTTGATAAAATTAGGGTATCATCATTTTGTAATCCCAATGAAATACTTGAGTCAGACAACATGTGATTGAGGGAACCATCACATAACAGAAAACTTGAATTTTACAATGGAGATATTTACTGAATCCATTGATTCATCTTGTTGTTGTTGTTGTTATGTGCCGTCGAGTCAAACCCGACTCATATGATTCATCTTAGCATCTCTAAATGGGGAAAATTTAAATGTTACTATTGGAGTGAAGCACCCAGCCCCACCAAAAATGCACTATAAAATATTCTGCCCTCATGAAATTGAACCTGAATTGTTTTTGTTTTTTTTTTAAAAAAACTTTTTATTGTGATTTGGGTGAAAGTTTACAGAGCAAATTGATTTTCCATTCAACAGTTCATACACTTTGTGTTTCATGACATTGATTACAATCTCCACAATGTAACAGCACTCTTCCCACTTTCTCCCTCTCTTTGCTGTTTCCATTTGTCCTTCTTTCCCATCCCTTGCTGTCTTCTGAGCATTATCCTTGTACAGTTGCTGTGTTTTTTATCTCATTCTGTTGATTTTTCTAAGGAGTGTGTCCCTCCCTGGTGTTACGGCTCACCATAGGCTTCTCTATCGTTTGACTGAATGTTGAGCTATGAAGGGTTGAGTTTAGTTCCTGCCTTGAAGGCTAAGTAAGGTCTGTTGTCTTAGGGGTTCCATCAGTGTCTTATCAAACCAGAAAGCCTGGTCTTTTTTTTGTGTGTGTGATTTTGAGTTTGTTCCACATACTCTATCAGGACCTTCTATTTTAATCCCTTGAAGTGTGGTTGGCAGTGGTAGCCGTGCCATCTAATTCTTCTGGTTTTAGTGTGGCGGCTGAGGTTTGCATGGTCCATTAGTGTTTTGGACTAATTGTTTTCATGCATGTTTTACTTTCTTCCCCTGGGAGAGTCTAGTAATTTCTCTTTAGATGGCTGCTCACAAGTTTTTAAGACTCTAATCGCTACTCACCAAAGTAGACTATAGAACATTTTCTTCATGTCTCCTGAAACTATGGTCCTGAGTTCCCAGGTCCAGTGATTCAGTCCCTTGAGGTGTTTAAGACTAAGATGTTTTCATAACCTTGCATCCTGTATGTTCTACTATACCCGTGTATGTATTTGCAGCACATATACTTACATATGTAGAAATATCCTTTGTCAAACCTATATATATATTTGTGGCTGTAATCCCATTAGCCTTACCTTACTGGTTTAGCTTGCATGTCTATGTGTGTATCCATTTGTAGATTATTGTTACTACATGATTGTACATGCAATAGTATTTACTTCTGTTTCCTTTGGCTCTTGTATTCGTCCCATTGTTTTCTTTCACCTTGATCATTTTGTGTGACCTCCCCCTTACCCCTTATTATATATTACTTTTCCCTTCACCCAAATTAATACTTGTCTACCCTCTAGTTAACGATTTACCTTCCCTTACCCTCATATCTGTGATAATATTCAAGTAGTGTTTCTTTCTGTGTGTAAATATTTTCTTGACTTTTTATACTAGTGATCTCATATACTATTTGTCCTTTTGTGAATGACTAATTTTACTTATCATATTGGCCTCAGGTTCGTCCATGTTAGGAAATGTTTTGTAGAGTCATTGTTACTCTGTAACGTTGTGTAGTATTCCGTTGTGTATATGTACTTACCATAGTTTGTTTATCTGTTCATCTGTTAATGGATACTTAGCTTATTTCCACCTTTTTGCTGTTGAGAATAATGCTGCAATGAACATGAGTGAGCATGTATCTATCAAGTCATGGCTCTTCCTTCTTTTTTTCTTTTGTTTTAAATTGTGATTGGGTGAAAATTTACAGAGCAAATTAATTTTCCATACAGCAGTTTATACATATTTTGCTTCATGACATTGACTGCAATTCCCCACAGTGTAACAGCTGTCTTCCCACTTCCTTGCTGTAGATACCTCTTCCCTATGTCCTACCCTCCCATGTACTCCCACCCGGAGCAGTCTCCCTGTGCAAAAACTGTCCGTCTGTTCTCCCATGATTGATTCCTTCAAGGAGTGTATCTACCGCATGTAAATGTTCACCACATATGACTGTCTGTTGTTTGGCTGGAAGCCACAGGATTGAGTTCAGTTCCACATGTGAAGAGTAACTAGGGGCCATAGTCTCAGGGGTCTCACCAACCTCTATCAGACCAGCAAACCCGTTTTTTTTTTTTTTTTAATTTTATTTATGATTTGAATTTTGTTCCACATTATTCTCCCAGTCTATCCAAGGTCTTCTGCACTGATCCCCCTCTGAGTGGTTGACAGTGGTAGCTGGGCACCATCTAGTTCTTCTGGTCTCATGGTCACATAGGCTGAGGATTGCATGGTATACCAGTCCCTTGAAATAACTGTTTTCATGCATCTTTGGTTTTCTTCCTTCTTATTAGCTCTAGATGAGGAGAGATACATCGTCGCATCTCGATGGCCCCTTGCAAGCTTTAGAGACCCCACATGCTTGCTACTCAACCAAAGTAGGATGTTGTTATTGTTGTTGTTATGTGCCATCGAGTCAGACCCGACTCATAGCGACCCCTCCTTGGGTTTCCAAGGCAGTATCACTACGGAAGTAGATTGCCGTTTTGTGTAGTGTGTTATGCCAATTGAGCTTGATGTCCCCCACAACCATGGTTCTGAGGCCACATGCCCTGCTATTTGCTCCCTCAGGGTAGCTGGCTGTGGCCAAAAAGCCACCACAACTTTGCCCCTTATCAGCTCTACTGTACACCCGGACATTATTACAGCACATACAAATACGGATGTAGAAATATTGTCTGCTAACCCTATACATGGTCATGGGCACACTTCCCCCTGCCAAGACATACCTGATTATTCAGCCTGTCTACTAATCTATCCACTCATAGATCAATGCTTGCCATCACTGACAACATGGTACATGCAGAAGGGTTCATCTTTGTTGCCTGTACTGCCTGTGTATGTGTCTATGTTGTTTTCTTCTACAGTGCCACCGTGTTGATCACTCACTTTCGGTACGTTGCCCTTCCCTTCATCCAAATCAGTACTCGTCTCTACCAATCTAACAGTGTTCCCTCTTTCCCCTCCCATCCCTGGTAACCAACAAAGAAAGTTTCCTTCCATATATAAATCTTTCCTTGACTTTTTGCAATAGTGAGCTAATACAATGCTTGTCCTTCTGTGATTGACTTATTTCACTTAGCATTACATCCTCCAAGTTCATCCACATAATGTGGTGTTTCGCAGTTTCTACATTATTTATTGGTGTTGCATAGTATTCCATTGTGTCTATGTACCATACTTTGGTTATCCATGCTTCTGTTGATGGGCACTTAGGTTGGAATTGATGGGCGCTTAGGTTGTTTCCATTTATTTGCTATTGTGAATAGTGCTGTGATGAACATGGGTGTGTATAAATCTGTTCTTGTCCTGGCTCTCACTTCTTTTT
>NW_006922130.1:1699209-1707722 GCF_000298275.1 Orycteropus afer afer
TTCTGCTTTCCATTGCATCAGTTCTACTGCTTTGCCCTTCCAATGTGTTATCTATTTCTGACTATTTCGTATTAATCTTTTGGATTTCTATCTGTAGATTTAGAATAATTTCTAATTTTTCATTTTTTTTGTCATTTTGTTCTTGTATTTTCTTCCAAAATTCTTCTAGGGTTTTTTCTGTGTTTTCTTTGGTCTGTCTCTCAATCCTTTGAAGACACTGAAATATAATTCTTTTGAATTCCTTATCCAATGTTGCCTCTTCCTCAGGGATGTGTTCTGGGTCTGTATCCTGCTCCCTGGTTTCTACCACTTTATCCTGCTTCTTTGTGTGGACTGTGATAGTCTGTTTTCTCCAAGGCATTGTGGCATTGTTGTATTTAGATCTCTGTTAACTGTTTGTGAATAGCAACCAAGGGTGTTTCAGGCTCTTCTTGGTGGTTTTTATCATTGGCCCATTGATAGAGAAGGAGGTAGTGACTTTCGCTCAGGAAGTGAAGTTGCAGGAGGTGTGGGTGTAGTTCTGTCTTATGGGGACTGTTGCTGTCTCCCACTCAGTTAGACAAAAATTACAATTGAATAACCATGAAAAAACTAAAAGCACATGGACAAAAAACACACCATGTAATCACAAAGGAACAGTAATCAAAAAAAGAAAAAAGGGAAAAAGAAGAATAAAAAACAAGAGAACCTGCAAAATCTGAAGATAGGGCACTAAGAGAAAAAAAGTAGAGAAGGAGAATAATGAAGGAATAAAAAATGGGAAAAATCCAAAGAGAAAAACTTTGAATGGGGTTAACCCCAAGAAAAAAAAGGGGGGCGGAAACTGAAATTAAAAAAAAAAAAAATTCAACCAGGAACAGGAAAAGAAAAAATGCTGAAAACTAGGACCTTGGAGGGGAAGATTAGGAATAGTAGTAAAAAGGATAAAAGTATTAATAATAATAGTTGTTTTAAAACAGACAAATAAAAGCAAACTAATCACCAGAAAAAAGAAAGTGAAAAAGAAAAAAATAAAAATAAAAAAAGAGAAAGACAAAAAGAAAAAAGTCTGTGGAGGACAGGGCAGGGCACCCATGCTCCGTCTGAGTACACAGACTGTGATGGAGTTCCTGTGGGCCCAGAAGGTAGGTTGGAGTGGGGAATGGCCATACCTCCATTCATCAAGTGGGTGTGGGGTATAAGAGTAACAAGAAGAATGTGGTACCTTTTCAGTCTTGCAGGTCTGGAGTGCCCTTGGGAATGCTGGAAAGCAGAATGTGTTCTTAAGCCCCAGGTATCTGCGAGAGCGCTATCTCTTAAAATATCCAAAATAGTCAAGCTGCTTTTAACCCTTCAAAAGGGCAGCATCCTTTGGACCGGCAAAAGTCCACAGCTCAGCCTTCCTTTCTCTTCACCTTCTCTGTTTATTCCCCAGCCACCAGAGCAGTCCTCTGTACAATCACTGGCAGGGCTGATTTTTAGGTTAATTCTTAGGTCCTACCAGCACTCGGGAATCAACAAGCTGTCTGTGCTTCAGGATCGCTGCCAGACCGCAGTTCCATATGTCTCCTTTTTTGGTATTTTCATGCAAATTCTTCTGCTAGTTGGGGTTTTGTCCACTTCTATATCCTTCCCTTCAAGGGTCAGGGGTCCAGGATTATCTTCTGTGTCTGTGTTAATTGGTTTCTCTTCTCTTTGTTGAAGAGGGTCTGTGCAGTCTTTCTGCCTAGTCCACCATCTTACCGGAACTGTAGTTGGTAATTTTTTTGATGACGTGTTCAATTTCTTCTTTTGTGATGGACCTGTTCAACTTTTCCACATCAGTGTTAGCTTTGGTAAATGGTTGGTTTATAGAAATTTGTCCATTTCTTCCAGATTTTCAAATTAGTTGGAGTACAGTTCTTTATAATATCCTGATATTATCTTTTGATTTCAGTTGGTTCTGTTGTGATGTCACCCATTTCATTTCATATTGATGTTATTTGTATTCTCTCTCTCTTTTTCTTTTTTAAATTTGGCAGTGGTTTGTCAATTTTATTGATCTTTTCACAAAACCAACTTCTGGTCTTGCTGATTTTTTCTATTGCCCTCCTATTTTCTGTTTCATTGATTTCTGCTCAAATCTTGATTATTTCCTTTCTTCAGGGGACTGAAGGCCTTTCTTGCTGTTCTTTTTCTAATTGTTGGAGATGTTGGCTTAAAGTGTTGATTTTGGCCCTTTCTTCTTTTTTGATGTTGCCTTTATTGCTATAAATTGGCCTCTGATCACTGCTTTTGCTGTGTCCCAAAGATTTTAGTATGTTGCATTATCATTCTCATTTGATTCAAGGAATTTTTGAATTTCAATTTTTATTTCTTCTCTTACCCAGTCTTTCTCAAGGAGGGTGTTGTTCCGTTCCAGGTGTTTACTCTTTTTCTGTTGATATTCCTATTATTGATTTCTATTTTGATAACATTAGCATTATGATCTGAGAAAATGCTTTGCAGTATTTCAATGTTTTTAAACTTATGAAGGCTTGCTTTGTGACCTAACATATGGTCTATCCTGGAAAATGTTCTGTGTGCACTGGAAAAGAATGTATATTGTGCTGCTGTTGGGTGAAGTGTTCTGTAGATGTCTGTAAGGCCAGGTTGGTGGATTGTATTGTTTAGCTCTTCTACATCGTTGTTGAGTTTCTTTCTAGTTTTTCTATCTTTCAGTGCAAGTGGTGTATTAAAGTCTCCTACTGTGACTGTGGAGTCAACTATTTCACTTTTCAACTCTTTTAAAGTCTGATTTATGTATTTTGGGACTCTTACATTGGGTCCATAGATATTTATTATGGTTATATCTTTATGTTCAATTGATCCTTTAATCATTATATAATGTCCTTCCTTGTCTCATATGGTGGTTTTTGTCTTAAAGTCAGTTTGTTTAGAAATTAATATTGCCACTCCTGCTCTCTTACAGTTGCCATCAACCTTTGATTTTTAGTCCATTTTTATCTTTATCTCTTGTAGGCAACATATTGATGGGTTTTGATTTCTTATCCAATCTGCAACTCTCCGTCTCTTGAGTGGTGCATTTAATCCATTAACATTCATCGTAATTATTGACAAGTATGAATTGGTTGCTGTCATTTTGTTATGTGTTTTTTTATGGTGTCCCTGGATTCTTTGTTCCATATTATTTTCTGTGCTGAACTCATTTTTTTCTGTGCTGAGCTCCTTTTCATTGTGTTATGAAGGTTTATCACTTTTCTTTGAGGTTACCCTATGATTTATAATTTTCTCCCCAAGTATAGAACAGTCAATTCTATCTTGAAACTCTTTTAACTTCCTCACCATTTAGAAGTTCTGTAACTACATGGTATTTTCCCTCTTTTTGTTTGTAGTTGTCCTCACTTGCCAATTGATGTCTCTGGTTCCCTGTTTACGATCTTGTAAGCTCATTTTACTTTGGATATGTCCATAGCTGTGGTTTCTGGGTTGTGTCATCTTGTGTATTAATGGTTGGTTGTTATTTGCTATTTTTGGTTCTCTGGTTGAAGGATTCCCTTTAGCATCTCTTGTAAGGTTGGTCTGGTTTTAACAAATTCCCTTAGTTTCTGCTTATCTGGAAATCTCCTAATTTCACCATCATATTTGAGGGACAATTTTGCCAGGTATATAATGCTTGGTTGAAAATTTTTCTTTCAGGGTTTTATATATACCATCCCATTGCTTTCTCGCTTGCATAGTATCTGCTGAGAAATAAGAGCTGATTCTTACTGGCTGTCCTTTGTAAGTAACTTTTTGTTTTTCCTGTCCTGCTTTAGGATTCTCTCTTCGTCTTTGGTTTTGATGAGTTTGATGATGATATGTCTCAGTGATTTTCTTTTGGGGTCTATCCTGTTTGGGGTTCATTGGACTTCTTGAATGGATATATTCTCCTCTTTCATCACATCAGGTAAGTTCTCTTCCAACAGATCTTGGACAATTTTCTCAGTGCTATTATTTTTCTCTTTCTGTTCTGGAATTCCATTGACATGTAGGTTTTTCCTTTTGATGTTATCCCACAGGAACCTTAGGCTTTCTTCATTTTGTTTTGATCTTTTTCTGATTGACCCCTTTCCATAAAGTATTTAGGTATTTGTCTTCAATCTCATTAATTCTGTCTTCCATTGCATCAATTCTACTTATTTGCCCTTCCAATGTGTTATCTATTTCTGACAATTTAATATTAATCTTCGGGATGTCTATCTGTAGATTTAGAATCATTTCTAATTTTTCATTTATTTTGTCATTTTGTCCTTGTATTTTCTTCCAAAATTCTTCTAGGGTTTTTTCTGTGTTCTGTCTCTCAATCCTTTGAAGATACCTAAATATCATTCTTTTGAATTCCTTATGAGAGAGTTCCAATGCTGCTTCTTCCTCAAGGATGTGTTCTGGGTCTGTATTCTGTTCCCTTTTTTCTACTACTTTATCTTGTTTCTTTGTGTGGACTATGATGATCTGTTGTCTCTGAGACATTGTGGCATTGTTGTATTACTATCTCTGTTAACTGTTTTTGAATAGCAGCCAAGGGTGATTCAGGCTCTTCTTGGTGGTTTTTTATCATTGGCCTGTTGATGGAGAAGGAAGTGGTGGCTCTCGGTCAGTAAGTAAAGTTGTAGGAGGTGTGGGTGTAGTTGTGTCTTGTGGGGACTTTTGCTGTCTCCCACTCAATTAGACAAAAATTACAATTGAATAACCATCAAAAAAACTAAAAGCACATGAACAAAAAACATACTATGTAATCACACAGGAACAGTAACCAAAGAGAAAAAAGGGAAAAAGAAGAGAAATAAAATCAAGAAAACCTGCACTATCTGATAGGGCAATAAGAGAAAAAAGGTAGAGAAGGAGAATAATTAAAAAAAAAAACAAACAGGAAAAATGCAAACAGAATAAAAAACAGAGTTAAGCAAGAGAAAAAAAAAGAAAAAAATTATAAATAAATAAATAATTTGCAACCATGAACAGGGAAAAGAAAAAGAGCTGAAAACTAGGACCTGGGAGGGGAAGAATAAAGAATAGTAGTAAAAAGGTTAAATGTATTATTAATAATAATAGTTTTAAAACAGACAAAAAGAAGCAAAGTAAAAATCAGAAAAAAGAAAGAGAAAAAAGATAGAAAAAAATCGGGGGTAGGGTAGGGCAGGGCACCCATGCTCTGACTGAGCACACAGACTGTGATGGAATTCCTGGTGGCCCAGAAGGTGGGTGGGAGTGGGGGATGGCCGCTCCTCTGTTCACTAAGGGGTGTTGGTTATAAGAGTAACAAGGGGAATGTTGCACCTTTTCAGTCATCCAGGTCCAGAGTGTCCTTGGGGTTACTGGCAAGCAGAATCTTTTCTTAAGCCCCTGGAATCTCGAAAGAACTGTCTCTTTAAATATCCAAAATGGTCAAGCCACTTGTAAACATTCAAAATGGCAGCACCATCTGGACAGGAAAAGTCTATAGCTCAGCCCACTTTTCTCTTCGCTTTGTGTTTTATTCCCCATCCACCATAGCAGTCCTCCGTGTAGTCCCTGGCTAGCAGGGCTGATTTTTAGGTTAATTCTTAGGTCCTACCACCATTCAGCACTCTCCAGGCTGGCTGTGCTGTGCTGTCAGGCTTGCTCAGGATTGTGGCTAGACTGCAGCTCTGTATGTCTCCTTCTTTGGTATTTTCATTCAAATTCTTCTGTTAGTTGGGGTTTAGTTCACTTCTATTTCCTTCCCTTTGAGGCTCAGGGGTGCAGAATTATCTTCTGTGTCTGTGTTAATTGTTTTCCCTTTTCTTTGTTGAATAGGGTCTGTGCAGTCTTTCTCCCTATTCCACCATCTTACCAGTCCACCATACTTATTTTCAAGTGGTTGTATTATTTTACTGTCCCACCAGCAGTGTATGAAGGTCCCAATCTCTCCACATCCTCACCAGCATTTGCTATTTTTGGTCTTGCTGAACTTCACTATGAGTGCTGGGGTGAGATGATATTTCATTGTTATTTTAATTTGCATCTCTCTAAGGAGCTCTAGTGGTGTAGTGCCTAAGGCATTTAACTGCTAAGCAGAAGGGTGGCCGTCCAAACCTACCAGTCACACCGTGGGAGGAATGTTAGGCAATCTACTTCCATGATGATACTGCCTCAGAATCCCCAGGAGGGGTCGCTATGAGTCAAATCTGTCTCCACGGCAGTGAGTTCGGTTTTTTTGCAATGGCTAATGGTTGTGAACATTTTTTCATGTGTTTGTTGGCTGACATGTCCCTTATTTCTATAGGATATATACCTAGTAGTGGGATTGCTTGATTGAATGCTATTTCTAACTTTTGAAGGAAGTGCCATTTAGCCCAGTAGTTAAACCACTTTACAATCCGACCAGTAGTTATAAGTCTCTCCACATCTGTATCAGCTTTTGTTGTTTTCTATTATTTTCAGTTTTGCTATTAATGCTGGGATGAGATGATATGTCAATTTTGTTTTGAATGTGATTTTTCTATTACTGATAACCTCCTTTCACCCCTCTCTCTTACTCTTGGTATCCACTGATAAACTTCTTTTTGTATACATTTTTCTGTAAGTGAAGTCATATAATATTTGTCCTTTTGTGATTGGCTTGTGTCACTAAGTATAATGTCTTCAAGCTCCATTCATATTGTAGTATGTATCAAGATTTCAGTTCTCCTTCTGCTTAAATGGTATTCCATTGTATGTATGTACCACATTTTGTTTGTCTCTTCATCTGTGGATGGGTATTTAGGTTGTTTCCATATTTTGGCTTTTGTTTATAGTGTTGCAAATGAACATTGGTGTGTACAAGTCTCTTTTTGAGTCACTGGTTTTAAGTCTTTTGGGTATATGCCTAGGAGTGAAATTGCTGTCTCATATGGTAGTTCT
Source organism: Orycteropus afer afer (assembly GCF_000298275.1). Taxonomy (NCBI): domain Eukaryota; kingdom Metazoa; phylum Chordata; class Mammalia; order Tubulidentata; family Orycteropodidae; genus Orycteropus; species Orycteropus afer. The sequence continues at coordinate 1,706,071 of NW_006922130.1, forward strand.
GTTTTAATTTTGTGAGAAATTGCCACACTTTTTTCCACAACAGATGTACCAATTTGACATTTTACCAGTAATGGTGAAGGTTCCAATTTCCTTACATTTCTCAACATTTGTTATTTTCTGTTTTTCATTTGTTTGATTAATCTTATCCATCCTAGTGGGAGTGAAATAATCTTGTGGCTTTGATTTGCATCTCTCTGATGACCAATAACACTGAGCATGTTTTCATATGTTAGGTGACCATTTGGTTCCTTGGTTTGGATGTATAGGGTCATGGTTTCATGGAGCATCCCAGTTAATTGGTCTGATATCATGTGCTTCTGTTCTACCTTCTAGTTCATTGCATAGTTTCTGAGGTCTTAAAAGTTTGCAAGCAGCCATCCAAGGCACAACAATTGGTGTCTATTCACCTGGAGCAACACAAGAAGAAAGTGAGTTAAGAATGAGAGGAGGTTGTGCAATGTGTGATATTATGCAATAAATTGTATCTCCCCAAAATATGTGTTAACTTCTTTAGGTTAGGATTCTCTCAAACCAAAACCAAGCTCACTGCCATCAAGTTGATTCTGACTCATAGGGCCCCCCATTGGGTTCCCAAGGCTGTGTATCTTAATGGAAGCAGACTGCCTCATCTTTCTTCCTAGGAGCAGCTGGTGGGTTTGGACCACCAACATTTTGGTTAGCAGCCAAATGCCTTCACCACTACACCACCAGAGATCCTTATGATTCTTGGCTTTATGTAATTATCCTCTTTTTGGTGATCTGAGGCAATTATCCTATGTGCTGTCAATACTAACCTCTATGATGTTAATGAGGCAGAATTAGAGGTAGCTATATTAATCGACGACACACAACAACAACAAACAACATATTCATGAGAATAAAATTAACAGGATTAGGTTGTATCTTGAGTCAATTTCTTTTGAGATATAAAAGAGAGTAAACAAGCAAGCAGAGATCAGAGGGGGAGTGCCTACCACCAAGAAAGAAGAGCCAGAAGCAGAGCATGCCCTTTGGACTCATTCTGTGCACTAAGAAACTCCTAGTCAGGGGAAGATTGATGAAAAGAATGTTCTCCTAGTGCCAGCAGGGAGAGAAAGCTTTCTCATTGGACCTAGTGCCCTAAGTTCAGACTTCTGTCCTCTTAAACTGTGAGAAAATAAGTTCTTGTTTGTTACAGCTATCTACTTGTGGTATTTCTGTTAATAGTGTCACTAGATAACTATGATACATAGCTAATTGCCTCCATGAACAACTGCCTTCTTTGCCATGAGACCAGAAGAACTGAGTGGTGCTGGCTACCATTACTGAACATTTTGATCAAAGATTCCATAGAAGAATCTTGATTAAAAGTGGGAAAATTTAGGGCAAAATTTCAAACTCTCATGGACTCTGGACTTTCTGGAGATAGAGGGTGGGTGAGCCCCTCTAACTATTGCCCTGAGATAGTCTTTAAACTTTAAACCAAAAATATCTACCTGAAGTCTTCTTAAAACCAAACAGTAGTTTAGCTTAACTAATAAAAAAGCTCTGCAATAGCATATACTCTTTTAAGAGTGTCCTATAGGGAGCTCTGGTAGCATAGTGGCTAAGGCACTTGACTGCTAACCAGAAGGCTGGCGGTTCAAACCCACCAGCCACTCCTCGGAAGGAAG
>NW_006922130.1:1707822-1709692 GCF_000298275.1 Orycteropus afer afer
CTACTTCCGTAGTGATACTGCCTCGGAAACCCAAGGAGGGGTCGCTATGAGTCAGGGTTGACTCGACGCACATAACAACAACAACAATAGGGGATCAAATTGACAATAGCAACTTGAAGGTTTAGATAAGAACGTTAGGGGGCAGTGAACTTATGTTAATGAGGGAGCAACAACTCAAGAAGGGTAAGATAATTGTACAACTCAAAGAATGTAGTCAGTGTCACTAAATGAGACATGTAGAAACTTGAATTGGTGTATGTTTTGTTGTATATGTTTTCAAAAACAAAAACTAAATTTAGGAAGGAAAAAAACTGAAAAACATTCTTGCAAGCTTATGGTTGTACAGGGAGCAGAGCACAATTCTATGGACAATCATCATGTGCAGTTTTTATCTTTGTAATGACAGTTTTCTGGAAGATCATCGCAAAACTTTAGAGAAGGGCAGCTTGTCTGATCAAGTGCCACCACAAGGTGCTGAAGCTGTCGTTTTTCAGTAGGTAGGTAAAAAGGTCTGAAGTGCAGATCTCAGGCACCTAACAGTTAGTTAGGTTCAGCTAACAGGTAGTTAGATCATTACCTTTGGCTTTCTGGGGTTTATGATATTATAAAAAGTCATAAATAGGGCAAATACAGGTAATTTGAAAAGCTTTAAAAGGGAAAGATAATAAGAAAAAGATGACTTAGTTCTATACCTTAAAATGTGAAAATAAAACTGGTGAAAATCTTGAAGATAAGATTTAAAATTTTTGAGCTTAAATAAAATTAAGAAATATTTTTGCTTGTCCACGTAAGCACAGAATTTCCCCCTAGGTTATGACTGCCTGGTGTACTGCCTAAGGCATTTGACTGCTAACCAGAAGGTTGGTGGTTCAAACCTAACCCACCACTCTGCAGAAGGAAGGCTGGGCAATCTACTTCTGTAAAGATTTACTGCCTCAGAAACCCAAAGAGGGTCTCTGTGAGTCAAAAATGACTCAATAGCAATGAGTTTGGTTTGGTTTGGTGACACCAGTAACAACCCCAAACTTCTGAGTGGCCAGCTTTGGAATGCTTGATTTGCTTCCTTTGATTTGTTCAAGATGGCTCTTCCCTGTTAGGAGTTCTGGTGGTGCAATGACGAAGGCATTTGACTAGTAACCAGAAGGTTGGCAGTTCAAAGCCACCAGCTGGTTCATGGAAGGAGGATGGGGCAATCTACTTCTGTAAAGATTTACCACCTTGTAAACACAGTTGGTTTGCTATAAGTCAGAACTGGCAGTAAGTTTGGTTTGGTTTTGGATTTGTTTTCCTATTATCAAATGATAACTCTTAATTAACTAAATCTGGATAGCCCTGGTTGTGTGTAATCTGCTTATATTTCCTAAGCTTCCATTCCTTCATCTTTAAAATGGAGATAATAATACCTGTTTTGTGGAGTTATATCCAAAAACTCACTGCTGTCGAGTTGGTTCCAACTCAGGGACTCTGCAGGACAGAGTAGAATTGCCCTATAGGGTTTCCAATGCTGTAAATCTTTACAGAAGCAGACTGACTCATCTTTCTCCCACAGAGTGGCTTTTGGCTTTGAACTACTCACCTTTTAATTAGGAGCTTAGTGTTTAACTATAGTGTCATCAGAGTTCCTTCATGGAGTTTTAGTGAGGATTAAATGAAATATTACAGGTCAACATGCTTAGAACGGTGCTTCATACACAATAAGTGTGTGCTGTTATGTTTAATCATCATCATCATTGTAAAAAAGCATCTTTTTTTTTTTTTTTTATTGTGATTTGGGGGAAGATTCACAGAGCAAATTCACTTTCCATACAGCAGTTCACATATACTTTGTCTCATGTCATTGACCACAGTTTACCACAATGCAACAGCTCCC
>NW_006922130.1:1711832-1719277 GCF_000298275.1 Orycteropus afer afer
GGTACAGATCTTGTTTCATTTTTCTGCAAATGGATCTCCAGTTTTGCCAGAACCATTTATTAAACAAACATTATCTTTTAAACTTTCAAAATGGCAGTGTCCTCTGGACAAGCAAAAGTCCACAGTTCAGCCCACCTTTCTCTTCACCTTCTCTGTTTGTTCCCCAACCACTTGCACAGTCCTCCGTGCAGTCCCTGGCTAATAGGGTGATTTTTATTTTAATTCTTAGGTCCTACCACCACTCAGGAATCTCCAAGCTGTCTCTGCCATCAGGATCACTCAGGATGGCTGCCAGACCGCAGATCCATATGTCTCCATTTTTGGTATTTCCATGCAAATTCTTCTGCGAGTTGGGGTTTAGTCCACTTATATAACCTTCCCTTCAAGGCTCAGGGGTCCAACATTATCTTCTGTGTCTGTGTTAATTGGTTTCACTTTTGTTTGTTGGAGAGGGTCCATGCAGTCTTTCGGCCTAGTCTGCCATCTTGCCAGTACAATAATGGATTAATACAATATTTGTCCTTCTATGATTGTCTTTTTTCACTCAGCATTGTGTTCTCTGAGTTCATGCATGTTATGCCGTGTTTTGTAGATTCCACATTATTCTTTAGTGATGCATAGTATTCCTTTATGTATATGTACCATAGTTTGGTAATGCATTCTTTTGTTGATGGGCACCTTGGTTGTTTCCATCTTTTTGCTATTGTAAATAGTGCTGCAATGAATATGGGTGTGCATATTTGTCCTTGTCCTGGATCTCACTTCTTTAGGATATTTACCTAGTAATGGGACTGCTGGATCAAATGGTATTTCTATTTCCAACTTTTTAAGGAATCACCATACTGCTTTCCATAGTGGTTGTATCATTTTACAGTCCCTGCAGCAGTGTGTAAGTGTCTAATCTCTCCACATCCTCATCATAATTTGCTATTTTCTGTCCTGTTGAACTTGGCTATTAGTATGGATGAGATGGCATCTTGTTGTTTTGATTTGCATCTCTCTGGTGGCATAGTGCATAAGGCATTTGACTGCTAATCAGAAGGTTGGTGGTTCAAACCCACTAGCCACTCCTCAGAAGAAAGAGTGGGCAATCTACTTCTGTAGTGATACCACCTCAGAATCCCAAGGAGGGGTCGCTGTGAGTCAGATCTGACTTGATGGCAATGAGTTTTTTTTTTTTTTTTTAATGGCTAATGATCATGAACATTTCTACATGCATTTGTTGGCTGTCTGAATATCCTCTTTAGTGAAGTGTCTATTTATGTCTTCTGCCCATTTTTTAATTTGTCTTTTTGTTGTTGAGATGTTGGAGTTTTCTATAAATGTTAGAGGTCAGTCCCTTGTCAGATGTGTTGTTGCCGAATATTTTTTTTTCCCCATCTGTAGTTTCTCTTTTTATTCTTTTGCAGAGGTGTTTGGTAGCACATAAAAATTTAATTTTTAGAAGGTCACATTCATCTAGTTTATCTTCTGCTGTTTGTGCATTTTGAGTTATGCTTGACAGTCTATTTATACCATAAATGAGGGTCCCTAAATTTTCCCCTGTTTTCTTTGAGGAATTTTGTAGTTTTAGGTTTCACATTTACATCTTTGATCCATCTGAGGTATGGGTCTTGTTTCATTTCTTCTAGATTTTCAAATTTGTTGAAGTAGAGTTCTTCATAGTATCCTAATGTTATCCTTTTTATTTCAGTTGGTTCTGTTGTGATGTCACCCATTCCGTTTTTTATTCGTGTTATTTGTATTCTCTCCCTCTTTTCCTTTGTTAAATTTGCCAGTGATTTGTCAATTTTATTAACCTTTTCAGAAAACCAACTTCTAGTCTTCTTGATTTTTTTTATTGTCTTTCTGTTTTCTGTTTCATTTATTTCTGCTCAAATCTATATTTCTTTCCTTCTGGTGACTGTAGGAATTCTTGTTGCTGTTTTTGAAATTGTTGGAGAATTAGGGTTAAGACATTTATTTTGGGTCTTTCTTTTTTTTAGATGTGTGCATTTATTGCTATAAACTGGCTTCTGATCACTTCTGCTGTGTCCCAAAGATTTTCATGTTTTGTGTTTTCACTCTTGTTTGATTCAAGGAATTTTTTAAATCCCCCCCCCCTTCTATCACCAATCATTTCTGAAGAAGGTGTTAATTCTCTTTTCATGTGTTTGCTCTTTTTCCATTGATCTTCCTGTTGTGGATTTCTAATTTTATAGCATTGTGATCTGAGAAGATGCTTTGCAGTATTTCAGTGTTTTAAAATTTATTAAGGCTCACTTTATGGTCTAACATATGATCTGTCCTGGAGGATGATCCATGTGCACTGGAAAAGAATTTATATTGTGCTGTTGTTGGATGAAGTGCTCTGTCAATTTCTGTTCATATTTTGTACTGGATTATATTGTTCAGTTCTTTTGTGTTTTTGTTGAGTTTCTTTCCAGTTGTCTATGTTTTATTTAAAGTGATGTATTAAAGTCTCATGCTATGACTGTGATTTCATCTGTTTATCTTTTCAGCTCTGATAAAATCTGATTTAGGCATTTTGGGGCTCTTTCATTGGGTGCATAGATATTTATTATGGTTATGTCCTCTTGTTCAATTGATCCTTTAATCATTATATAATGTCCTTCCTTGTCTCTTATGGTGGTGATTTTTGTCATAAGGTCAATTTTATCAGATATTAATATTTCCACTCTTGCTCTTTTTTGGTTGCCATTTGCTTGATATATATTTTTCCAACCTTTGAGTTTTAGTCTTTTTTTGTCTTTGTCTCTAAGGTGTGTTTATAATAGACAGCATATTGATGAGTTATGTTTCCTTATCCAGTCTGCAATTCTCCATCTCTTGAGTGTTGGATTTAATCTATTTAAATTCAGTGTAATTATTGACAAGTATGAATTTGTTTCTGTCATTTTGGTATGTGTTTTTTCATGGTGTTGCTGATTTCTTTGTTCTCTATATTTTTGTGTGCTGAGCTCATTCTTTTCATGAATTGTGTTATCATTTTCCTTCATTGCTATTGTTTTACTATTTGCTAAATACTTGTGCTTGTCCTGTTTTTCATTTTGATGTGAAGGCTTATCATTTTTCTTTGAGCTTACCATGTGATTTATAATTTTATTCCCAAGCTTAGAATATTCCATTCTATCTTGCAGTTGTGTTGACTTCCTCACCATTTAGAAGTTCTATACACTGTTTTTTCCCTCTTTTTGTTTTGTAGTTGTTCTCATTTGCCAATTGATGTCTCTGGGTCCCTGTTTACAGTCTTGCCAGCTTATTTTGTTTTGGATACTTCCATAACTGCATTGGTTTCTGGGTTATATCATCATGTGTGTTGATGGTTGGTTGTTGTTTACTGTTGTGGTTCTCTGTCCAAAAGACTCCCTTCAGTATCTCTTGTAAGGTTAGTCTGGTTTTAACAAACTCCTTTAATTTCTGCTTATCTGAAAATGTCCTAATTTGACCTTCATATTTGAGGGACAGTTTTGCCAGATATATACTTGCTGGAAATTTTTTTCTATGAGGGCTTTATATATACCATCCCATTGTCTTCTTGCCTGCATGGTTTCTGCTGAGAAATCAGAGCTTGGTCTTACTGATTGTCTTTTCCAGGTAACTTTTTGTTTTTCTTGTGCTGCTTTCATGATTCTTTCTTTGTCTTTGTTTTTGGTGAGTTTGATCATAATAGGTCTTGGTGATGTTCTTTTGGGCTGTATCTTGTTTTTGGTTCATTGGACTTTTTAAATGGAGATATCCTCATCTTTCATCATATCACTGAAGTTCTCTTCCAACAATTCTTTGACAGTTTTCTCTGTAATTTTATATTTGTCTTCCTATTCTGGGATAAATATAAAATTACACGTTAAATATTATTCCTTTTGATGCTATCTCACATGAATTTTCTTCATTTTGTTTTGATTGATTGATTCCTTTTTTTTTTTCCTGATTGATCCCTTTCCAAAGAATTATTGAGATACTTGTCAATCTCACTAATTCTGTCTTCCATTGATTTGATTCTACTCCTTGGCCTGTTCAATGTGTTATCTATTTATGAAAATTTAGTATGAATCTTCTGAATTTCTATCTGTGGATTTTGTATCATTTAGAATTTTTCATTTCTTTTGTCATTTTCTTCCTAAATTGTTGTAAGGTTTTGTCTGTGTTTTCGTTGATACATCTCTCAATCCATTGAAGGTAGCTACATACAATTCTTTTGAATTCCTTATCAGGGCATCCAATGCTGCCTCTTGCTAAGGGATGAGTCTGTATTCTGGTTCCTTGTTTCTACTGCTTTATCTGGATTCTTTATGTGGACTGTAATGGTCTGTTGTGTCCCAGAGATTGTGACACTGTAGTATTTATATTTGATTGGTGATTCTCCCAAGATTTTCATTTGTTTGTTTGTTTGTTTGGATGTATCTGAGTAAGCAGGGTACTGTGATCCTCTATTCACTAGTTGACAGCACTTATGCACTTACCCCCGATTCCTGGTAGGTGTGATAGAGAATGAGAGTGAGATCACAGACCTCTGTTAGCTGTTTGAGAAGAGCATTTAAGGGTGAGTCAGGCTTGTATTGGTTGTTGTGTATCATTGGCCAGTTGGTTCACAGGCAAGTGGTGGCCCTCACACAGTAGGTGGGGCTGCAGTATGTGTGGATATGGTTGGTTTGTAGGGGCACGATTGCCATCTCCCACAAAGTTAGACAAAAACAACATTAAAAAAAATAGTAAAAATGAGGACATAATACACCCTGTGTAAACAAACAGAACAGTCACCAAAAAGAGAAAGAAAGAAAGAAGAAGAAAGGCAGTAAATGAGGAATACTTTAAAAAGACAAAATACTTTTAAAATACTTTAAAAAGTAAAAGGGAATACTTTAAAAAGACAAAAGAAAAATAAAGAGAAAAAGAGAAAAAAAATATGCTACAATATCTGGAGAAGGAGAAATAAGAGAAAAGAGCCAGGAAAAGATAATAATGAGGAAAAAAATGGGAAAAATGCAAAAAGGAAAACAAAGGATAGTAAGAACCACAAGAAAGAAAAAAATGGGAACCAAGAAAAGGGAAGAGAAAAAAAAGTCCAAAACTCATCTGGGAAGGGAAAAAGAAAGAATGATAAAAAAAAAGGAAAAAAAAAATTACAAACAAACAAAATAACAAATTGGGGGTGGAGAGAGTGGAGCAGGGCATCCAGGCTCCGTTAGTGCACACAGACTGGGATGGAATTCCTGCTGGCCCAGAAGGTGGTTGGAGGTGGCACTTTCCTTCAGCAAGAGGTTGTGGAGTATGAGTAACAAGGGAAATATACTTTTCCAGTTGTCAGCCTCTGGTATGTCCATGTTCCATGTTGTTTTTGACAATCGGATCTTATTAGGTTCCTGGAATCTGAACAAGAACATTGTCACTTTAATATCCAAAATGGCCACCACCTGTAAACATTCAAAATGGATACATCCTCTGGACAGCTGAACATCCACAGCTCAGTTTGTTTCCTTCTTTGCCATTTCCTTTTTTAGTCATCAGCCACCAGTGCAGTTGTCCGTGCAGCCCTTGGTTAGAAGGGCCCATTTTTAGGTTAATTCTCATGTCCTAACACCACTTGGAAATATTCAAACTGCCCTTGCTGTCAGGATAGCTGACAGTCTGCAGCTCCGTCTGTCTCTTTATTCACTGTTTCCATTCAGATTCTTCTACTAGTTGGTGTTTAATTCACTTCTGTATCCTTCATTTCAAAACTCAGGGCTCCAGGATTATCTTCTGTATCTGTGTCAATTGATCTCTCTTTTCTTTGTTGAAGAGTGTCTATGTAGCTTGTCTTCCTCTGCAGGTGTTTTTTGTAGTTGCTAATTTGTCAATTTTTTTGGTGTTTTAGCTACAATATTGTGTAAGTAGTATTTATTCTACAATATTGTGGTAAGTAGTATTTATTAACTGTATCAATAATTTTTTTGAGAATAAAGTAGTAATTAAAGCAAAAAGAGAAAACTAAAAAAAGCGGCTTTTGCTCAATTAGTAATTATGTAATCTAATATTGTAATTCAATAAAGATTTTACAGAACAATTTTATTATGTTAATATAATCCAATAAATATTACACTTAAGCAGTTTGCAGCTGTTTATTACATATTATTCTATGATTAAAAAATTGATATATTTACATGTACTCTTTCATAACTAAATAGAGAAACAGAGTTTAAAAGATGAATGGGGAAAATGCTGTGTTTCTTAATACATGTTTATAAATATAACTTAAATATTAAATGTAGTTTTTACAAAATTTTACTCTTAAGAAATTTTCCTTAAAAACATCACTGTCTTCCAAATATATATCTGATTTTTAGGATTTAAGTTTGAATTATGGTTTTAAAAAAATATTGACACATTAAAATTTATATATGCATTATTATATCTCATACATTTTCTTTTAATTTTTTTTTCAAATAATTCTAATCTATCTTCTTGTTACTGTGCACGGGTATTCTTTCATGCCACAGGGAGTGCATAAATCAAAGTGGACAAGTGGATGCCAGGAAAGGAAAGCAAAAGAGACAAAAATTAAATCACTCAAAACACTTGCTGGATCCATGCTTCAATATCTCAAAGGACCAGATTATGGCCATGATTCATTAAAAGACACAACTTGTCAGTCTCCCAATGATAAAACTGATTCTTCTGATGAGCAAAGAGTGAAACTGGCAGAATTTGAAAGAGAATAGAGTGCTGAAAGTGAATCTAGCCATAATAATGGAAATGAGAAAGGAGAAAGATTTGCAAATTTTGTGTGATGCTTCTTTCAGGGAGATACAAGTTCTAGATCATTTTTGGATTGAAATAATCATCAGAAGAAATGCTTCCTTCCAGAACCAAGATTGGCCTTTCAGTATTGCAGCATGGCAAGATGCAGATGAAAAAGGAAAGGGAGCTGTGCACTAAGTTTCTGAAGAGTGGGTTCACAAGGTGATGCCAAATGGCGAGAAAATTCTGTGGTCATGTATGGTACTCCCTTGTAAGTGAGAATGTATACTGTTTTTTTCTCTTGTTTGTCATTCTTGTTCCAGATGCGACATCCATATTTGTGACTGAGTTTCAGAAGTGATGAAAACTGAGCCTGAAATTACATAAAAATGAGACATCAAAGACCTTCTATATTGCCTTGAAAAGTAGACAACATTGGCAGCAGGACTAAAGCTGTACAAAATCAATGACACTGTAACTATTGCTTTGAATGGATGTGGAGAAGAAAAAGTGGAGGAACATCTTGCATAGATTGCTTGATGTCACATTGTTTCTTGCCAAGCAAAATTTAGCATTTCATGACCACAAGGATATGAATCTTCACTGAATAAAAGAAATTTTCTTGAGATGGCTGAGATGCTTTCAAAATATGATCTAGTGCTGAAAGAGCACCTACTGAAATTAAAGCAGAGCACATGTAAATGTGAAGCTTCCATCTTTCATCT
>NW_006922130.1:1726682-1731286 GCF_000298275.1 Orycteropus afer afer
CCCACCAGCCACTCCTCGGAAGGAAGATGGGGCAATCTACTTCCGTAGTGATACTGCCTTGGAAATCCAAGGAGGGGTTGCTATGAGTCGGGTCCAACTCAATGGCACATAACAACAACAACAACCAATGATTTTGTATGGTGTAGTATAGGAGGGAGTCTATGGGGGGGACTGACACCAAAAGTTACTGCACTCACTGGCTGACACCAACCCTAGTAATGTCACTGGATGCAAAAGAAAAAAGCAAAAGAGTCTTCTGGTGAGGTAGAAAAAGATGATCCAAGAGGGAAGAAATGGGATATTTCAAGGATGAGGTGTAGTCAGAGATGTGGTCAAGAGGGGTCCAGTGATAACACTGCAAAACACCCAGTCCATCTGTCCATCTGGAATCAGTGTGAGAAGTAAGGTAGGAACAGAATCCAGGTTGCAAGGATAATCCAATAAAACCCACTGCCATCGAGTCGAATCTGACTCATAGCAACACCTCCTTGGGTTTCTGAGGCAGTATCACTATGGAAGTAAATTGCCCAGTCTTCCTTCTGAGGAATGGCTGGTGTGTTTGAACTGTCAGCCTTCTGGTTAGCAGTCAAATGCCTTAGGCACTATGTTACCAGAGCTCCCTGCAGTAATAGGCTTCCTTTTTTACATCATCACAGATAATTCACTCATGGTCTTGTATTCCGTCTGTAAAGTGTTGTTGCTGTTGTTTGCCATTGAGTCGACCCCGACTCATAGTGACCCCTCCATGGGTTTCCAAGGCAGTATCACTATGGAAGTAGGATTGCCCAACCTTCCTTCCGAGGAGTGGCTAGTGGGTTTGAACCGCCAGCCTTCTGGTGAGCTGTCAAGTGCCTTAGGCACTATGCTACCAGAGCTCCAAAGTAGGGATGAATAATTTGTCAGGTTCTGTGTTGGTCTTGGGATTTCCTACAACAGCTGTACTTAGATGCTGTTTGGTTATTTCATGCTGCTCTAACAGAAAAATAGCACAAATGGATGGCCTGAACAAATAGGAGTTTATTCTCTTACAGTTTTGGAGGCTAGAAGTCCAAGTTCAAAGGGCCAAGCTCTAGAGGCTGGATGAAAGCCCCTTGACCTCAGGCTTTAGCTCTACCTCTTGCTCTTGGCTGACTGAATTCAGAGGCTTTTGTCACTTAGGCAGCTGCTTGCTGCTGAGGCTGACAGACCCAAGGTCAACAAGTAAAAAGGCACAGTCTCAACATTACTAAACAAAACTAATTCAAATGCAGAGACAGTCCCAAAATCAGCAGGAAACACAGCAGGCTGCTGAACGGCAACTCGGCAAAATACAGGATTCAAGCATACCAAAAGCTGAAGACCATTCCCAAAGCTCCTCCTTAGCTAGCAGAAGCAGATCACATTCCTAAAGCAGTAACTCAGCTGCTCATGGCAGATTCCATGAGTCTCACCATGATTACCAGTCTCACCATAGAGAATAACTACATCCAGCTGTCCAGCCACTTAAAACCAGACTGAGCCAAGTTAACACATAACTTATACTATTACAGATGGTATTAATGACCAAGTTAATAGAATAAAACAGTGTTTCCTACACTAAACTTTGTATTCACTCCCTACTGAGATTCTATAAATGTGGCAGAGGGAAGCATTATGCAGGAAGAGCTATGAAGACAGTAGCAGCAATGATAATGAAGCAGCAAAGGTGTTCCCTGTTCTAGTTGGAGATCATGTACAATATGAAAAAATGAATAACTACCAGCTTGGCACAAGAAGAACTTATTGTTTTGCATTTATCAAGGTTGAGATTGTGTCTAAGAAGTAACTCATGCTAAGGCATTGATTTGAGAGGCAGAGTAGCCTTGCAGTTAGAGAACATTGGTGGTTCAGTCCTCACCTTCCATGTGTAAGACTCAGGTTCAAGTTTGACCAATGCACTTCATGCACAGTCACCGCCCATCTGTCACTGCAGGATTACATATTGCTATGATGCTAAGATGGACTTGGAAGAAATGCCTGGTGTGTTAGATTGGGTTCTCTAGAGAAACAAAACCAGTAAATCTTATAGAGAGAGAGAGAGAAAGAGAAATTTATCTTAGGAAAATGGCTCACATACTTATAGAAGCTGGCAGGTACAAAGTTCTTGGATCAAAGTCAAACTGGAGGCTTTCCCAACTCACGCAGCTGCAGGGGCTGAGGAGCTCAAGGTTTCCAGGCAGTATACTGGCTGTTGACTCCAACAAATGACGAATTGAAGATCTCCAGGCCAAACAGTGAATTGTTTGCTCATGGACAGTTGTAGGCAGCACAACAGAAACCTGAGCCACAGAAGACTCTTTTCCCAGGATGTCCATAAATATACTGGAAGCAGGCCACACCCCTAGGGAAACTCCCTTTCAATGGATTGGCTGCTCAAAACATATACTTCTGATCCCATCATGGGAATAACCACATCACAACTGCTTAAACCACACAGAATTGTGATCCAGCCAAGTTGACACACAGCTCCAACTATCACAGTCCACCCCTTGTCAACTTGGCAGTTGTACACATATTCAAACCATATATAATCTCTAAATAAGGACAATTATAAAGTCATATTTGCACCTAACATGATACGCTAACACACGTACAACTGAAACACATTAACCTTATTTACATTTCACAGTTCATAACAAAAGGAAACAAAAATATTTGATGCACATATAAAATGAAGAAATATATTACAGTCCTCGTTTCTGCAACTGGTCATGTGGTCGTAGATGATATTCAGAGCTACCTTCTTCCACCACCCATTCTCTATTTCCCTTGCCCTCAGCAAGTACCTCAGCTGGTTGTGATTCTTTGCATGGTGGGGTGACCCAAACCTTCATTCCTGAAGGGTCTGGTCCATGAGCAGTCATATCAGAATTGAGTTGCTGTAATTTTCCATTGACTTTAATCAAAGGACATTGTAGTACTGAGATGTCCTAAAGAATCTCCTGATTCCAGACATATTCTTCTTTACCTCCTTTATGTAATGTCAATCCAATTTCCCCTTGGTAATCAGAATCTATCACACCAGATAGTACAGTAATTCCCTTTGTCTGTTGATCCAGAGTCATGAGGAAGCCGAAATGGCCAGGTGGCATTCTTAATTTCCAGTTCAATGCAATCAATATTGTGTCCCCAGGTGCAAGTGTTCTTCCCTTTGGGACTAGGATCTCCAGACCCGCAGAGCATAGGGTAGCAGGGACAGGAAGCAAAACTGTTTTGAGTGGGTCACTAGGAGTAATAGTGAGTGGTACCACACCCATTTTCACCCCTTGGTTCCTGGACTCATGAATCCTGGCTATTAGAGAAATAGAACTATATATTGGATGCTGGTTTAGAGCATATACAGCCTCCTGGAGAACATTGCCCCAACCATTCAACATATTTCCACCTAGATGGCACCATAATTGTATTTTCAGTAGGCCATTCCATTGTTCTGTCAAGCCAGCTGCTTCAGGATGATGGGGAACATGGTAAGACCAGTGAATTCCATGAGCATAGGCCCATTGCCACACTTCATTTGCTGTGAAGTGAGCCCCTTGATCTGGAGTAATGTTGTGTGTGATACCATGACTTGGATAAGGCATTCTGTAAGTCCACAGATGGTAATTTTGGCAGAAGCTTTGCATGCAAAGAAGGCAAATCCATATCCAGGATAACTGTCTATTCCAGCAAGAACAAAATGCTGTCTTTTCCATGATGGAAGTGGTCCAATGTAATCAACCTGCCACCATGTGGCTGGCTGATCACCCCAAAGAATGGTTCCATATTGCAAACTCAGTGTTGCTCTCTGCTGCTGGCAGATTGGGCACTCAGGAGTGGCCAATCAGTAGCCAAAACTGCCTTGGTAAGTGGGAGTCCATGTTGCTGAGCCCATTCATAACCTCCATCCCTGCCTCCATGGCCACTTTTTTCATGAACCCATTGAGCAATGACAGGATTAGCTGGGGAAAAAGGATGGCTGGTTTCCACTGAACGTGTCATCCTATCCACTTGATTGTTAAAGTCCTCCTCTGCCGAGGTCACCTATTGGTGGACATTCACATGAGACACAAATATCTTTACTCCTTTGGCCCATTCAGAGATATTTATCCACATACCTCTTCCCCATACATCCTTGTCACCAATTTTCCAATCATGCTCAAGTCCCAGACCATCCAGCCAAGCCATTACCCACAGCACATGAATCTGTATATAATCACACATCTGACCATTTCTTATTCCATGCAAAGTGAACAGCCATATGCACGGCTTAAAGTTGTGCCCATTGGAAGGATTTCCCTTCAACACTGTCCTGCAAGGAAGTCCAGAAAGGAACTGTGGTGCCGCTGCTGTCCACTTTAGAGCGGTGCCTACATATCACACAGCACCATATGTAAACCAGGCAAGAGTTTGTTTTTCCCTCAGTCAACTGATCATAAGGAACTCCCCATGAGGCCACAGGTGCAGACTGGGAGAGGGAAAGTAATGTGACTGGAGTGGAGACCATAGGTATTTGCACCACTTCCTCATGCAACTTACTTGTGCCTTCAGGCCCTTCTAGAGCCTGATCTCTGATATACCACTTCCATTTAATGATGGAGTGCTGCTGT
>NW_006922130.1:1731791-1746957 GCF_000298275.1 Orycteropus afer afer
ATACAATAACTTATCCTTCACTTTAGTAGGAATATCTCAACATGCCCCACACCACTGGACCCCTAGAAATTTCACTGAGGTGGAAGGTGCCTGAATTTTTTGGGAGGTTAATTTCCCAACCTCTAGCATGCATACATCTCACCAATAAGTCTAGAGTCATTGATACTTCTTCCTTACTAGGTCCAATCAGCATAATGTCATCAATATAATGGTCCAGTGTGATGTCTTGTGGAAGGGAAAGGCAATAAAGATACTCACGGACTAAATTATGACATAGTGCTGGGGAGTTGATATACCCATGCAAAGCACTGTGAAAATATACTGTTGGCCTTGCCAGGTGAAAGCAAATTGCTTCTGAAGGTCCTTTGAAATTGGTATCGAGAAAAATGCATTGGCCAGATAAATAGCTGCCTACCAATTACCAGGAGATGTACTAATTTGCTCAAGCAATGAAACCACATCAGGAATAATAGCTGCAATTGGAGTCACCACCTGATTAAGTTTACAATAATCTATTGTCATTCTCCAAGATCCATCTGTTTTTTGCACAGGCCAAATAGGTGAATTAAATGGGGATGTGGTGGGAATCACCACCTCTGCATCCTTCAAGTCCCTGATGGTGGCAGTAATCTCTGCAACGCCCCCCAGGATGTGGTATTGCTTTTTGTTTACTATTTTTGTCAGTAGAGGCAGTTCTAATGGCTTCCACTTGGCTTTTCCTACCATAATAGCCCTTACTCCACATGTCAGGGACTCAATGTGGGAATTCTGCCAATTGCTGAGTATATCTATTCCAATTATTCATTCTGGTACTGGGGAAATCACTATAGCATGGGTTCAGGGACCCACTGAACCCACTGTGAGATGCACCTTAGGTAAGATTCCATCAATAACCTGACCTCCATATGCTCCCACTCTGACTGATGGGCCCCAATGACACTTTGGGTCTCCTGGAATTAGTGTCAATTCAGAGCCAGTGTCCAGTAATCCCCAAAAAGTCTGATTATTTCCTTTTCCCCAATGAACAGTCACTCTCGTAAAAGGCCTCAGATCCCTTTGGGGGAAGGCTGGGAAAAAGATTGATATTATAGATTTTTGGCAATGTAGTGGGGTCCTTCCTCAAAGGGACCCAGTCTCCCCTTCATTCAAGGGATTGTGGGTCTTTAAACTGACTCGAGTATGGGAATTGCTTGAGAGGCTGTGACTCTGTATTCTGTCGATTCAGTCTAGGCTGCTGTTCATGGGACCTAGAATTCTTCTGTCTATACAGATCAAGTAAATATTTAGTAGGTTTGCCATGCATTTCACTATTAGGAACACCATGAGCAAGTAGCCAATGCCATAATTCCACTTGAGTCAGACTATTCTGATTAGTGTTCCGACTCTGCTGTCCATTATGGTAACCACGCCCACCTTGCCTTTGTTGATTAACTGCTGCCACTTGGCCCCTACTACCAAGGGGTCCAATCAGCCCCATTGTATTTAAGTATCTTAGGTCAATTAGGGCAGTTCCCACTGTCAAATCAGGTTTACATAAAATAGCAATCACAGCAGTCTTCAAGGATTGTGGAGCTCCCTTCACAAATTTATTCCTCACAGTACTGGTGAAAGGCATGTCTTCTGGACTCTCCATTTCTGGCTCTAGGGGCCTAATCTGATAAATCCATTCTAACAGGCCAATTTCCCTACGCCTCTGGATACCTTTCTCTACTTTATACCAAGGCAGGTCTGGTACTTCAACTTGACTTAAGATAGGACACTGCATAATCCATGCTTCAGTAAGTCAACCAAATAAACTATTAGATACTTTCCTAATCTCTCGAGCTGAGACATTGAATGAAGAATCCATACTTAGTGGACCTAAATCAATAAACTCAGACTGGTCCAATGTTACATTCCTTGCACCATTATCCCACACCCTCAGTAGCCATTCCCATGCATATTCTCCAGGTTTCCATCTGTGTATGTTAGCAAAATCAAGTAGGTCTTTTCAGGTGTAGTGTACCACCTCCTCAGTCACACTTTTATTTCACCTTTTGGAGCTCAAGTAGATTTGTTATTTATAGGTCTAGCAGCAACAATGGGTGGTTAGGGCAGTTCCTGAGAACATTCAGAAATGTCTTCCATGGCCTCTGCCTCAGGCAATGACTCAGCAGGAACAGTTGGGTTAATCCCATCAAACTGAGTTGGAGGGGTAATGGTTTTACACTAATCCCTTCATATATGGGAGGGACTCAACAGAATTTATAGGCTCTGTATCCTGACCTCCCTGACTATCTTCCCATATGTCCCTATTCTATGTTTCAGGATCCCATTTTTTCCCAATCAATGCCCTCACTTTAACTTCAGACACCATTCAGTGTTGGTAATTTAATTGGTGTTGTAATTCAGCCACCCTGATAATAAGACTCTGGGTTTGGTTTTTGGTAATATCAGCTTTGTTACTAGAAGAAATAAGGCTTTCTTTCAGAGCACACCTGGAAACATTGAGGTCTTTTATGCTGCACTTAAGCTATGACTCAGCAACCCTAAGCTCATCTCGCTTTCACCACTTTGTCTAGTGTAAGTAGGACCAACCAACCAACTTCCTTATTCGCATTCTGACACAATTGTAGAAAAGTATCATATATTCGATCACCCAGAGCCTCACTTCTCACAAGCAGTTGATCTATTGGTGGTGCTATTTTGCATATTAATGCTGCCACCTCAAGCCACAGATTAGCTGTTGTTGTTGTTGTTGTTATGTGCCATCGAGTCAAACCCGACAGATTAGCAGGGCCTTCTTTACCAACAGAGACTGGGTCACTAGTGTTTTACAATTAATCATATTGGAGAACCAATTTAGAAAGCCCATCCTTATGATTTTGTCTCTCTAGAAATACTCTCAGGAGCTCTGGTAGCATAGTGCCTAATGCACTTGACTGCTAACCAGAAGGCTGGTGGTTCAAACCCACCAGCCACTCCTTGGAAGGAAGATGGGGCAATCTACTTCCGTAGTGATACTGCTTCAGAAACCCAAGGAGGGGTTGCTATGAGATGAGTCCGACTCAATGGCACATAACAACACAACAGAACTACTCTCAGTACCAAATATGTTAGACTGGGCTCTCTAGAGAAACAAAACCAGTAAAGCTTATATGGAGAGAGAAAAAAAGAAATTTATCTTAGGAAAATGGCTCACACACTTATAGAAGCTGGCAAGTTCAAAGTTCTTGGATCAAACGTGAAGCTGGAGGCTTTGTCTGACTGACACAGCTGCAGGGGCTGGTGAGCTCAAGGTAGGCAGGCAGTACTTCAATGAGTGAATGATGAATCCAAGATCTCCAGGCCGAATGGTGGATTGTTTGCTCATGGAGAGTTGTAGGCAGCACAAAAGAATCCTGATCCACAGAAGAGTGTCTCTTTTCCCAGGATGTCCATAAATATACTGGAAACAGGCTACAGGCTTAGGGAAACTCCCTTTAAATGGATTGGCTGCTCAAAACATATATATTTGATCCCATCATGGGAACAACCCACATTGCAATTGCTTAAACCACACAGAATTGTGGTCCAGCCAAGTTGACACAACAGCACCAACTATCACAGTGAATTTGTTGATGATATGTCTTGGTGATTTTCTCTTGGGGTCTATCTGTTTGGGGTTCATTGGACTTCTCGAATGGATATATTCTTATCTTTTATCATACCTGGGATATTCTCCTCCAAGCAATCTTTGACAATTTTCTCTATTTCTCTTCTTGTTCTGGAATTCCAATTACATGTAGGTTATTCTTTTGATGGTATCCCACATGAACCTTAGGGTTTCTTCCTTTTGTTTTGATCTTTTTCTGATTGACTTCTTTCCAAAGAAGTATTGAGGTATTTATCTTCAATGTGACTAATTCTGCCTTCCATTAATTCATTTCTACTTGTTTGCCCATTCAATGTGTTATCTATTTCTGAAAATTTAGTATTAATCTTCTGCATTTCTATCTGTAGATTTTATATCAATTCTAATTTTTTATTTATTTTGTCATTTTGTTCTTATATTATCTTTTGAAATTGTTCTAGGATTTTCTCTGTGTTTTCCTCAATTTTGTCAGTCTTTTCCTTGATCTGTCTCTCATTCCATTGAAGGTACCTAAATGTAATTCTTTTGAATTCCTTATCAGGTAGTTCCAATGCTGCTTCTTCCTCAGGGATGTGCTTTTGTTCTGTGTCCTGGTCCCTTGTTTCTCCTGCTTTATCTTGCTTCTCTGTGTGGACTGTGATGCTCTGTTGTCTCTGGGGCATTGTGACATTTTTGTGTTTATATTTAATTGGTGATTGTATGTTGGAGTGATTAACCCATGATTTTTGTTTCCTTTGGATGTTATCTATGTAAGCAGGGAGCTGTGCTCCTCTGTTCACTAGTTGGCTGCACTTAGACACTCACCACCTGTCTCCTTTCCCATTGTCAGCTTCCTGTATGTCCCTGCTGTCCTTGGCAAGCAGAGCCTAGTGTTAGGTCCCTGAAATCTGAATGAGAATGCTGTCATTTTAAATATTCAAAATGGTCACCTCTTGCAAACATTCAAAATGGCTGTGTCCTCGGTCACTTTAAATATCCAAAATGGCTGCCACTTGTAAACAAACAAAATATCTGCACCTTCTTGACAGCCAAAAGTCCATAGGTCAGATTGTCTCCCTCCTTGCTATTTCCATTCCTAGTTATTGGCCACCAGTGCAATCATCCCTGCAGCCCTTGGTGACCAGGGCTGATCTTTAGGTCAATTCTCAGGTCCCAAAACTACTTGGAAATATTTAGGCTGTTGGTCCCATCAGAGTACCTGACCGTCTGCAGCTCTGTCCATCTCCATACTCACTGTTTTCGTTCAGGTTTTTCCACTAGATGGTGCCTAATCCACATGTGTATACTTCTTTTCAGATCTCAGGGCTCCAGGATTTTCTTCTGTATTTCTGTCAATTGGTTTCTGTTTTCTTTGGTAAAGAGGGTCTGTGTAGCTTGTCTTCTTGTTGCACCATGTTACTGGAAGTCTCTCTTGGTCTCATAATTTTTTCAAAAAAACAATATTTTATTGTGTTTTTGGTGAAAATTTACACAGCAAATTAGGTTCCCATTTAACAATTGCTACACCAGTTGTTCACAGAAACTGGTTACATTTTTCACATTGTATTAACATTCTCATTCATTCAACTCTGAATGTTTTGTTTCCAGTAATTTCATTTCCCTATCCACTTACACTTTCATCTTTGCTTTCAATTAATTGTTGACTATATGGTCTCATATAGATAATTTTTTTTCAAAAGTATGCAATACTCACTAGTAATATTCTTTATTTTATGAGCCAATCTGTTATTTAGCTATTTAATGATCTCACGGGATAGTTTTGGTTCCAGGTTTATGCTGGTTGATAGTCTTGGGAAGTCCTCTAGTCTCAATCCATCTGGCAAATATGGACTTTTAAAAAAATTTAGTTCTGTTCCTCATTTTTCTCCCCTTTTATCAGGCTACATCTATTGTAGTCCCAATGACAACAGTCATCAGTGATAGCTGGGCATCATCTAGTTCTTTTCTAAGAGTAGATGAGGTCTTGTTTCACACAAATTTTTAGTTTTGTAGTTTCTTCTGTGAGTCTTTAGTCTCCTTCTTTCTCTTTTGCTCCAGACAAGAAGAGATTCATAGTTGCATCATAGATGGCTGTTCATAAGCTTTTAAGACTCCAGACACTACTGATCAAATTAGGATGTAGAAAATTATCTTTGTGAACTGTATTATGCCAGTTGACTGAGTTATCCCATGAGGCCATGGTTCTAAACCTTTAAATCCAGAAAAACAATACTGCTAAGTGTTTGGCTATGTCTAAGAAGTACCTATAACTATGTCCCCTATGTCTTTTATTATATACATGAATATGTACACATGCAAACACACATGCATATACATATACAGATACATGTATATATACATACATATGTACACACATACATATTGATACACATATATGCATAAATACACACATATGTAGCCACATATATATTTTTGGTTGTTGCTCTAGCATTTACCAAAAACAATCTTTGTGTGTGAGTTTGTGTGTGTACTTCTTATTATTGTTGTTATGTGCCATCGAGTTGGACCCAACTCATAGTGACCCCTCCTTGGGTTTCAGAGGTGGTATCAATATGGAAGTAGATTGCCGAACCTTCCTTCTGAGGCAGTGTACTTCTTCATGGCATCATTTACCTTAGTCAAGCTGTACACTTCACCCACATTCTCCCACATATGTTACCTTTCCCATCACCAAAAATAACAAGTGTCTACTATCTAAAAAGCGATACCCTCTCTCTCCACCCACCCATTCCTAGTGACTACCAATGAATGTTGATTTCTGTACAGAAACCTATTTTATTTCTATTCATAAAAGTGTCTTTATTGTTGTTGTATGGATTCAAGTTAATTCCAATTCATAGAGACTCTATAGGACAGCATAGGGTTTGCCTCATAGGGTTTCCAAGGCTATAATATTTATGGAAGCAGACTGCCATATCTTTCTCCCATGGATCAATTAATGGGTTTGAACCAGTAACCTTTCAATTAGCACCCCAAAGCTTAACCACTTGTGGCACCAGGACTCTCTTTATAAAAGTGTGATGCTACATTTGTTCTTCTGTGATTGACTTATTTCTCTCAGTATAATGTCTTCCATATTCATTCATGTTATAAGATATTTTGAGGACTTGTCATTCTTTATGGTTGTGATACATACAGTTCCATTGTATGTATGTACCACATTTTGCTTATCCATTCATCTGTTAATGGGCACTAGGTTGTTTCCATCTTTTTGCTATTTTGAATAGTGCTGTAATGAACATAGTTGTATATATGTCTGTTTGTGTCACTTCTATTAGATCTGTAATGTATACACCTAGGAGTGGTATTGCTGGATCATAAGATATGTAAGTTCTATTTATACTTCTTTTTGAGGAAGAGACATACTGTATTCCATAGTGTTTATACCATTTTATAGTCCCACCAGCAGTGGATAAGTGTTCTAATCTCTTCACAACTTCACCAGCATTTGTTGTTTTCTTTTGTTTGATCAGTGTCATTTTAGCAGGGATGAGATGATACCTCATTTTTATTTTTATGCATATCTCTCCAATGGCTAATGATCATTAAGATCTTTTCATATGTTTGTTGTCCACTTAGATATCCTTTTTGGTAAAATGTCTGTTCATTTCTTTTGGCCATTTTTAAATCGAATTGTTTGCATTTTTGCTATTAATTTGTTGACATTTTCAATATATTTTAGAGATTAGACCATTATCAGATATACCATTCTTGAAGATGCTTTCCCTGTCTGAAGGTTGTCTTTTTATTCTTTTCATAAAGTCTTTTGATGAGCATAAGTCTTTAATTTTCTTGAGGTCCCAGTTATCTGTTTTGTCTTCTGCTGCTCTAGCATTTGTAGTTGTGTTTGATTATTTTTCATTTAAAAAACTAAGTCTCATAGCTTTGCTTCTGTGTTTTCTTCAAAGAACTTTATGATTTTAGCTTTAACATTTAGGTCCTTGATCCATTTTAAGTTAGTTTTGTTCATAGTATGGGTCTTATTTCATTTTTCTGCACATGGATATCCAAATTTGCCAGCACCATTTGTTGAAGAGATTATTCCTTTCCCATTGAATGTATTTTGATCCTTAGTGGAAATCTGTTGTCCATAAAAAAACAAACTAAACCCATTGCTGTCAAGTTGATTCCAGCTCAGAGTGATCCTATAGGATAGAGGAAACCTACTCCATAGGGTGTCCAAGGCTGCAGTCTTTATGGAAGCAGGCTGTCACATCTTTCTTCTGCAGAGTGTCTGATAGGTTCAAAATACCAAACTTTCAGTCCTCTTGGTTCACAGCTGAGCACTTAACCACTGCAATTTATTTCTGGGTTCTCAGTTCTATTCCAGTAGATTATGTGTCGATCATGCAACCAGTATCTCTTAAAGTTTTACAATTTCTAAAACATACTGTGTGTATGGTGAACAGAGTAGTCCCAAGAACTCTGTTATGCCATTATCTATTCTAAGAGAATAAAATTACCTTCCAATATATTTAACCACAGATATGAAGAATTTATAGAAGGAAAATTACAAAACCCTTCTGAAAGAGATCAAGGAAGACTTAAATAAATGGAAAGATGTTTCATGTTCATGGGTTGGAAGAGTTAATATTGTTAAGATGTCAGTACTACCCAAAGCAATCTATAGATGAAATACAATCCTGTGGTAGTTAAGTTTGTGTGTCAACTTGGCTGGACCTGGTTGAGTGGCTGGGCAGCTGGATGTAGTTATTCCCCATGATGAGACTGGTAATCAACTCCATGGTGGAATCTACTGTGAGCAGCTGAGTAACTGCTTTAGGGATGTGGTCTGCTTCCTTTATATAAGGAGAAGCCTTGGGGAATGGCTGCTAGCTTATGGCATACTTGAACCTTGCATGTAGCCATGTTATTGTTTAGCAGCCTGCCATGCTCTGCCGACCTTGAGACTTTCAATGGACTTAAATTAATGGCCTGCCATGTGGTTTGGTAACATCGGGACTGTGCCTATTTTTTAATCAACCTTGGGCTTGTCAGTCTCAGAAGCCAGAAACTGTCTGAGTGAAGAAAAGCCTCTAGCTCCAGTGGGCTGGGAGCAGGAGGCAGAGCTGAAGTCCAAGGTTGAGGGGCTTTCACCCAGCCTCTAGAACCTGGCACTTTGGATTGGACTTAAAGCCTCCAAACTGTAAGAGAATAAACTCCGGTTTGTTAAGGGCATCCCATTTGTGGTATATTCTTGTCAGAGCAGCACTAGGTAACCAAAACTCAGTAATGATTCCAACAGTCTTCTTTACAGAAATGGAAAAACCAATCCTCAACTTTATATATAATGGCAAAACCAAACCAAAAAACCAAAAACCATATATAATGACAAGATGCTTTACATAGATGCATAAATGTTGATAGAGGAGAACAAAGCAGGAGGGCTCACATTTCCTGATTTTAAAACAAATTATACAGATAAAGTAATCAAAAGAGCCTATATTGGTATAACAATAGACTAACAGAATGCAATTGAGAGTCCATAAATAAATATAGATATTTATGGTCAACTGATATTTGACAAAGATGCTTGCTAACTTCATTTGATGGTAAAAGAAGAGTCTCTTTAATAAATAGTGTTTGGAAATGTATGCAGTGAACTTCTTGATATGGCTCTTCTAGCAGTGGTCTTTGTGACTCCTACCAGATGAGTGAGTGGGATTATACAAATGTAAGGTATTTGTGGCCCACCAGGGGGATTGAATAGTTTGCTAATAACATAAATAAAGTATGTGGTGCCCTTGTGGGGGTGGGACTGTGCAAATGAGGTATATGGAACCTTAATGTGGGGACTGGTCAGTTTTCCCATTCTGCTAGGCTTAAAATGAGCCATCTCAGAGGCAGAAAGGGGGATCTCACTACCATTAAGAGACAAGAGGCAAGAGTGGAGTGCATCCTTGGACTTCATCCATACACTAAGATGGCAGACAGATAGCAGAGAGAAGGCAAAGACAGAAGAAAAATGGTAAAAGCAGAGGCAGCAGAAACAAGAAATTGGCACAAGACTGAGCAGCAGGCTTACCAGTCTGCAGTGTGAGAAAGCTGAGTACCTTTACACAGGAGGCTTTCTGGAAGAATGGGGTGCACCTATCAACAAAACTAAAAGAACTTTCTAACACTTGCCTAAGGAGGGCAGCAGTCAGGCTGAGAGGCCAAGAGCCAAAAGAAAGCATGCCTATGGGCATGGCAGAGGGGAGGCTGTTCTGATGGAAGAATTGTATTCTGGGTGTTCCTGAGCCTGAACTGTAAGCTATTTCTTACCTAATAAACCTCATAAGCATGAGTATTTTCTGTGGGACCATCACAATGAATTCTCATACCCAGCAGAAAAGTAGAAAGTAAGAGGGATGATTAATATAAGAATTTGTTAAAAAAAAAAAAAAAAAGGTTAGAGGGTGGCAGCATGCCTGACCTCCACATGATAGGAATCACCATTGGGCTGATGTGGCTGATGATGATTCTCTTTCCCCTTGGGAAGTTAGATGAAGTTGGAGGACACCACCCCCATGCCCTTTTTTGCAGGAAATTGGATTTCCACATGCAGAAAAATGAAGCAGGATCCATGCCTCACACCATACACAAAAACAAATTCAAAATGGATCATGTGAAACCATGAAATTCTTAGAAGAAAATGCAAGGGCAGCACAGGTGGATCTTGCTTTTAACAACAGATTATCTAATATAGTAACAAAAGCACAAACAGAAAGAGACAAAATAAATAAAGATTATAATTATAAAATCAAAAACTTCTGTTAATCAAATGACTTTACTAAAATGAAAAGACAAACTACTGATTGGGAGAATATCTTCAGAAACCATATATCTGATAAAAATCTAATAACCAGAACATATATAATCTTCAACAATTTAACAAAAAGATACACAACAATCATAAAATGAGAAAAGGACTTGAGTGACATTTTACCAAAGAGGACATTTAAGTGACCACCAAACACGTAAAAAATGCTCAAAGTCATTAGCCATCAGACAGAAGCAAATTGAAACCAAATAAGATAACATTTTACTCCCACTAAGATGACTCTGGTGGCATAGTGCCTAAGGCATTTGACTGCTAAACAGAAGGCTGGTGGTTCAAACCCACTAGCCACTCTTCAGAAGAAAAGTTGGGCAATCTACTTCCATAATGATACTGCCTCAGAAACCCAAGGAGTGGTCGCTATGAGTCGGACCCAACATGATGGCAGTGAGTTTGGTGTTTTTGGTTTTTTAGACGATGGCTCTGGTGGCTTAGTGCCTAAGGCATTTGACTGCTAACCAGAAGACTGGTGGTTCAAACCCGCCAGCCACACGACAGAAGGATGATTGGGCTTCTACTTCTGTAGAGATACTACTTCTGAGACCCAAGGAGGGGTTGCTATGAGTTGGAACTGACTCAATGGCAGTGAGTTTGGTTTTTGGTTTGGTTTAAGATGGCTAAGATAAAAAGCAAAACAACAACAAAAAATTACAAATGTTGTTGAAAATATGGGGAAATTGGATCCCTTATCCATTGCTGTTGGAAATTCAGAATGGTACAACCATTGTGGAAAGCAGTGTGATGGTTTCTCAAAAAATAAAAGAGAACTATGACCCAGCAATTCCATTCCTGCATATATGCTCAAAAGACTTGAAAGCAGAGATTCAAACAGACTTTTACACCAATGTTTGTTTTCACACTGTTCACAATACCTAAAAGTTGGAACCAGCCTAAATCAACAGATAAATGGATAAGCAAAATGCTGTACATACATGCAATGGAAAATGAAGTCTTATTATATGGATGTATCTTGAAGACATTATATTGATAGAAATAATTGTATTTTTCACTTATATAAAAAGACAAAAATAGGCAAATGTATGTAGACCAAAGTTTATTAGTGGTTACCAGGGTCAGGAGAGAGGAGGAAATTTGGGGGTGGTTATTGCTTATGGAGTACTGAATTTCGGTTTACAATGATGAAAAAATTGTGTTGATTTAGTGTAGTGTTGCACAGCCAATATAATTGCTGTCAATAAGTTTTACACCTGTAAAAAGTTGAGTTGGCAAGTTATTTGATAGATATATTTACAACAGTGACACAATACTGATATATTTACAAGTGGACATCCCACATAATTGGCCTAATAACATGTTTAGTGCTTCTTTTCTATCTTGTACTTCCTTTTTAGTGCCTGGAGTCTTAAAAGCTTGCAAGTGACCATCCAAAGCACAACAATTAGTTTCTGGTACCTGGAACAACAGAGGAAGAAGGAGAGTCAGTAATACGAGGATAAAATCAATTTGTGACTAATTGCATCCATGAACAACTGCCTCCTTTGCCATGGGACCAGAAGAACTGGATGGTGTCTGGATAATATTACTGATCAAAAGTTCTATAGGAAAATCCTTATCAAAAGGAGGGAAATGAAGAATAGAATTTCAAATTCTCATAGAATCCAGATTTTTTGGGAGTCATAGAAGGTAGTTAAACCCCTGAAACTATTGCTGTTTAACCAGAAGTATCCCCTGAAGTCTTTTTAAAACTTAATTATAGGTTAGCTTAACTAGTAAAGAATGACTCACTGCTGTTGAGTCAGATCTGCCTCATAGTGATACCTCCTTGTGTTTCTGAGGCAGTATCACTTTGGAAGTAGATTGCCCCAAACTTCCTTCCGAGGAAGGGCACTTAGGTTGTCTCCATCTCTTTGCTACTGTGAATAGTGCTGCAATGAATATGGATGTGCGTATATCTGTGTCCTGCCTCTCACTTCTTTAGGATTATGGCCTAGTAATGGGATTGCTGGGTCAAATAGTATTTCTATTTCCAACTTTTTAAGGAATCACCATGCCAATTTCCACAGTAGTTGTATCATTTTACAGTTCCACCAGCAGTTTGAGAGACCTAATCTGTCCACAAGGAGCTCTGGTAGCATAGTGGCTAAAGCACTTGACTGCTAACCAGAAGGCTGGTGGTTCAAACCCACCAGACACTCCTCGGAAGGAAGGTTGGGCAATCCTACTTCCGTAGCGATACTGCCTCGGAAACCCAAGGAGGGGTCGCTATGAGTCGGGGCCGACTCGACGGCACATAACAACAACAACAACAATCTGTCCACATTCTCACCAGCATTTGTTATTTTCTGTCT
Source organism: Orycteropus afer afer (assembly GCF_000298275.1). Lineage (NCBI taxonomy): Eukaryota > Metazoa > Chordata > Mammalia > Tubulidentata > Orycteropodidae > Orycteropus > Orycteropus afer. The sequence continues at coordinate 1,744,534 of NW_006922130.1, forward strand.
TGTTGAACTCAGCTATTGATGCTGAGATGAGATGATATCTAATGGTTGTTTTAATTTGAATCTCTCTAATGGCTAATGAGGAGCTCTGTGTGATAGTTGGAGCTGTGTGTCAACTTAGCTGGATCCCAGTTCTGTGTGGTTGTCCCCTTGATGGGATAGGATGACTGTGTTTTGAGTGGCCAATCTGCCCTAGAGGAGTTTCCCTAAGGGTGTGGCCTGCTTCCAGGATATCCAGGGACATCCTGGGAAGAAAGACATTCTTCTGTGGATCAGGACTCTGGTGTGCTGCCTACAACCTTCCGTGAGTGAGCAGCCCACTACTCGGCCTGGAGATCTTGGATTCGTCTTTCGTTGGAGTCAACAGCCAGTGTACTGCTTGCCAGCCTTGAGTTTCTCAGCCCCCTGTGGTTGTGGAAGCTAAGGCTGCCTCCAGCCCGATGTTTACTGTTGTTTAATCCAGGGACTTTGGACTTGCTGGCTTCTATATGTTTGTGAGCCATTTTCCTAAGATAAATTTCTCTCTCTCTCTCTCTCTCTCTCTAAGCTTTGATGGTTTTTGCCTCATTAGAGAACCCAGTCTAACACATTTGGTACCAGGAGTGGTTCTAGAGAGACAAAATCATAAGGATGGGCTTCTTAGATTGTTTCTCCAGTTTGATTAATTTTGATGACACTAGCAAGTCTGTGTCTGCTAGTAAAGAGAGCCCTACTAATCTGTGACGTGAGGTGGCAAAATTAATACGTGAAATAGCACCACCAATAGATCAAGTACTTATGAGAAGTGATGCTCTGGGTGATAGGATATTTGATACTTTTCTGCAATTTTGTCAGAATGAGGAGTATAAGGAAGCTTGTTGTTGGTCCTACTTACACTGGATAAATTGGTGAAAGAGTGAGATGGGCTCAAAGCTGCTGAGTCTTGGCTTAAGTGCCACATAAACGACCTCAGTGCTTCCTGTTGTGCTCTGAAAGAAAGCCTTATGGCTTCTACTAACAGAGCTGACATAGCTGAAACCCAAATCCAGAGTCTTATTGTAAGAATGGCTGACTTACAATGCCAGCTCAATTGCCAACCCAGAATGGTGTCTGCCGTTAAAATGAGGGCATTGATTGGAAAAAAATGGGATCCTGAAACCTGGAATGGGGACATATGGACAGATGATCAGGAAGATCAGGATATGGAGCCTGTAAATTCTGTTGAATCCCTCCCTTCTGAACGGATTACTGTAAAACCATTATCTCCTCCCCCTCACTTTGAGGGGACTAGCTAAACCGGTCCTGCGGGGTTATTGGGTGAGGCAGAGGCCATGGAAGACATTCCTGAATGCTCTCAGGAACTGCTTCAAGCACTTATTCTGATGGCTAGGCCCATAACAAAGGTCAAGTCTAAGTGAGCCCCAAGTGGTGAAATAGAAAGTGTGACTGAGGAGGTGATACGCTATACCCGAAAAGACCTACTTGATTTTGCCAACATGTACAGACAGAAACCTGTAGAATATGTATGGGAATGGCTACTGAGGGTGTGGGATAATGGTGCAAGGAATGTAAGATTGGATCAGTCTGAGTTTATTGATTTAGGTCCACTAAGTATGGATTCTTCATTCAATGTCTCAGCTTGAGAGGCTAGGAAAGGATCTAATAGTTTACTTGGTTGGCTTACTGAAGCATGGATTATGCAGTGCCCTACCCTAAGTCAATTGAAGTACCAGACCTGCCTTGGTATAAGGTAGAAGAAGGTATCCAGAGGCTTAGGAAAATTGGCCTGTTAGAATGGATTTATCAGATTAGACCACTAGGGCCAGAAATGGAGAGTCTAGAAGACATGCCTTTCACCAGTACTGTGAGGAATAAATTTGTGAGGGGAGCTCCACAATCCTTGAAGATTTCTGTGATTGCTATTTTATGTAAACATGATTTGATGGTGGGAACTGCCCTAATTGAACTAAGACACTTAAGTACAATGGGGCTGATTGGACCCCGTGATAGCAGGGGCCAAGTGGCAGCAGTTAATCAACAAAGGCAAGGTGGGCATGGTTACCATAATGGATAGCAGAGTTTGAACACTAGTCAGAATAGTCTGACTCATGTGGAATTATGGCATTGGCTACTTGCTCATGGTGTTCCTAGTAGTGAAATGCATGGAAAACCTACTAAATATTTACTTGATCTGTATTGTTGTTGTTGTTGTTAAGTGCCATCGAGTTGTTTCCGACTCATAGCGACCCCATGCACAGCAGAACGAAACATTGCTCTATCCCACGCCAACCCCACAATCCCTGCTATGCTTGAGCTCATCATTGCAGCCACCATATCAATCCATCTCATTGAAGGCCTCCCCCTCTTTCGTCGACCCTCCACCCTACCAAGCATGACATCCTTCTCCAGGGAATGGTCCCTTCTTACAACATGACCAAAATAGGTGAG
>NW_006922130.1:1766997-1767521 GCF_000298275.1 Orycteropus afer afer
ATCTTTAGGTCAATTCTCAGGTCTCAACACCACCTGAATATTGGAAATATCAGGTCTCATCAGAGTAGCTGACAGTCTGCAGTTCCAACTGTCTCTGTACTCACTGTTTTTGTTCAGGTTTTTCCACTAGTTGGTACCTAATTCACTTCTGTATAGTTCTTTTCAAAGCTCAGGGCTCCAGGATTATCTTCTGTATACTTGTCAATTGTTTTTCTTTTCTTTGTTGAAGAGAGTCTGTGTCACTTGTCTGCCTATTCCTCCATCTTTCAATCTCTTCACTCCTTATGGGTGGTTGAGACATTCTGTCTCTTCCTGTGTGTGGTTAGGTAAGTTGTGAGAATCTTAGAATTTGTCCATTTAATCTAGCTTATCCAGTTTATTGCTCATACTATTCTACTATAATTCTCTTTCATTTGGTTGGATCAATTGTAATGTCCCTTCTTTCATTTCTTATTTTGGTTATTTGCATTTTTTCCTCTTTTTTTAGTGCCTAAGGCATTTGACTGCCAACCAGAAGGCTGGTG
>NW_006922130.1:1769746-1770825 GCF_000298275.1 Orycteropus afer afer
GAGCAGTAGTAATAAATGAAACAGAAAATAGAGAGATGATAGAAAAAATCAATAGGACTAGAAGTTGGTGCTTTGAAAAGACTAATAACAAGGAAAGGAGGGAGAGAATACAAATAACATGAATAATAAATTAATTGGGCAACACCACAACAGAACAAATAGAAATTAAAAGGATAATGTCACTACACTATGAAGATCTATACTCCAACAAATTTGAAAATGTAAAAGAAATGGAGAGATTTCTAGAAAGATACTACTTACCTAAACTAACAGAGGCTGATGTGGAAAACTTAAACAGAATCATAACAAAAGAAGAAAGTAAACAGGTCATAAAATACTTGCGAACAGAAATGAGCTCTGACCCAGATGGTTTCACTGGAGAATTCTACTGAATGTTCAGAGAAGAACTGACACCAATCCTACTCAAATTATTCCAGAACATAGAAAAGGATGAAATCCTCCCAAATTGATTTTAGGCAGCAAGCATAATCTTGATACCAAATCCAGGCAAAGACATCACTATGAAGGAAAACTACAGACCAAAGTTCCTCATGAACATAGATGTAAAAATCTTCAACAAAATACGAGCCAATAGATTCCAATAACATATCAAAAAAATAATACATTATGACCGAGTGGGGCTCATATCAGATATGTAAGGATGGTTCGACATTAAAAAAAATAAACATCATCTGTAACATAAATAAAACAAAGAAAAGAACCACATGATCATATCCATAGACAGAGAAAAGTCATTTTATAAAATCTAACACCCATTCCTTATAAAAATTCTCAGCAAAATAGGAATAGAAGGGAAATTCCTCAGCATAATAAAGGGTATACATGCAATACCAACAGCCAATATTATTTTCAATAGAGAGAGACTGAAACCATGCCCCTTCTGAAGAAGAACCAGACAAGGATGGCCTCTATCACCTCCTCTAGTCAGCATTGTATTGGAAGCCCTAGCCAGGGTAATAAGGCAAGAAAAGTACACTAAAGGCATCCAAATTGGTAAAGAAGGAAATGCATCCCTATTTGCTGATGATATGATCCTATACCTAGAAAACCCAAGAGAC
>NW_006922130.1:1771837-1778229 GCF_000298275.1 Orycteropus afer afer
TAACAACAACAACAACATGTTCATCACAGCACTATTCACCATAGCAAAAAGATGGAAACAACCTACATGCCCATCAACAGAGGAATGGATAACCAAACTATGGTACATACACACAATGGAATACTATGTAACCCTAAAGAATAATGTGCATGTTGCAAAACACCACATAAGATGGATGAACTTGGAGGACATTATGCTGAGTGAAATAAGTCAATCACAGAAGGACAACTATAGTATTAATTTATTATTGTAGAAAGTCAAGGAAAGGTTTATATATGGAAGGAAACTTTGTTGGTTACCAGGGGTGGGAGGGGCAGGGAGGGAACACTGAAAAAAAATGCATTGACCCATGTCACTTTAGTTTTGTATATTTCACTGTACATAAATTTTTTTCAATAAACTGTATTTTTTAAAGAAGTAATTAGATAAAAAAAATATATATGGGATCAAATTGACAACAGTAACACAAAAGATTCTATAAGAACCTTAGGGAGCACTGAGTTTATGTAAATGAAGGAAGAACAATTGAGGAAAGGAGGTTGTACAACTCGAAGAATGCAAACAATATCACTGAACTGTACATGCAGAAACTGTTGAATTCATGATGTTTTGCTGTATATATTCTCTTCAAAAAAATAATTTTTTTTCAGTTGACAATGAGTGCAATACTGATCAGCTGAATCATGTAGCAGCTACTGAATAGGGAATGACCTCCAGAGTCTGCCTATTAGAAGTAGACCTTGGTATTGGGTCAAGTCACTGCCATTGAGTTGGATCCAACTCATAGCAACACCTCCTTGGGTTTCCGAGGTGATATCACTACGGAAATACATTGCTCAATCTTGCTTCCAAGGAGTGGCTGGTGGGTTTGAACCACCAGCCTTCTGGTTATCATCAATCAAATGCTTTAGGCACTATGCCACCAGAGCTCCCAGTAATGGGTCAGGAAGGGGTTTTTGAAAGAAAATCGACTTCAGAGGACAGGATTCTAGTTTTGTCAGGTAATATTCCACTGGACAGTGAATTTCAAAAGACTAGCATGAAACCCAGCCAGTTGTGCTATGTAGAAGAACTTGAAGACAAGAATCTGTTTTAGAAATGATCAAGATTCACTGAACATACACTCTCAAACCAAACCAAACACACTGCCATTGAGTCTATTCCAAGTCATAGTGACCCCTATTGGATTTCCAAGGCTGTAAATCTTTCAGAAGCAGATTGCCTCATCTTCCTCGGAGCAGCTGGTGACCACCGACCTTTTGATTAGCAGCCAAATGCCTTAACCATTACACCACCAGAGCTCCTTGAACACACACTGGACAGGAGTAATATGATCCTAGATAGAGCAGAGACAATGTCTTATTCACTTTTGTCTTCCAAATAATTTTTCTTAGTTATCTAATGCTGCTATAACAGAAATACTATAAGTGGATGGCTTTAACAAACAGAAATTTATTCCCTCACAGTTTAGGAGACTAGAAGTTAGAATTCAGAATGCCAGACCAAGAGGAAGGCTTTCTTTCTGTCAGTTCTGGGGGAAGATCCTTGTCTCCTTTTAGTATCTGTGGGCCCAGCATTCATTGGAGATCTCCATATGACTTGCCATCAATCTTTTCCTGGGTGTAGGAGCTTCTCAGTGCAGGGATGGCAGGCCCAATGTCTATGCTCTGCTCTTTGCTCTTTCTTGGTGATGATGAGATCCCTTTTTCTCTGCTGAATTCTCTCTCCTGTCTCTTGTAAGATAAAAGGTGATGTAGGTTACACCCCAAAAAACTCACCTTCTATTGGATCAGGGCTGTGACCTAAATAAGGCTGTTGTCACATCCTACCCTAATTCCCTTACAAATTATTGGCTGATTACCTCAGAGCACATCATGGGGGACTATTGCATTATTACCTAATTGCCAAACGACTGAGAATCATGGCCCAGTCATTTGACACACATTTTTTTGAGATTCAATTCAGTCCATAGCAACACTTACCAGAGTGCCTTGCTCAAAATTCATACTCTAAAAATATTTATTGCATTAATTTAATTTGGGAGCAATCTTTCTACTTATTCTGTAAATATATCTGAAGTCCAAAAAATAAATCATATTGCTATATGTATGGGAATAGTAAACTTTTTCTTAATTCTCTGTTGTGAGGTGCTGTTGAGTAGGCTCCAACTCATAGCAACCCCATGCACAGGAATGAAACACTGTCCAGCCCTGTGCCAGCCTCACAATCCTTGCTATACCTGAGCCCATTGTTGCAGCTACTGAGCCAAACCATCTCGTTGAGGGCCTTCTCCTTTTTTATACCCTCTTTACCAAGCATCATATCCTTCTCCAGGGAGTGGTCCCCTCTGACAACATGGCCAAAGTAAGTGAGACAAAGTCTAGCCAACATTGCTTCCAAGGAGCATTTCAGCTGCCCTTATGCCAGGACAGATTAGTTCATTCTCCTGGCAGTCCATGGTCCTTCTAGTATTCTTTGCCAACACCACAACTCAAAAACATCTACTTTTCTAGGTTTTCTATATATACAGAGTATCATAAAATAACAAAGCTAGAAACAAGTTAGTCCCACTTCTTTCTTTCAATTTGTTTACTCATTCAATAAATATTTATTAAGTACCTACTGTGTCAGATACAATGCTCTGTAGTACAGATGCAAAGATGAATGATCTCTATCCAAATAGCATTACAATTTCACCAAAGAAATGGATAATAAACTATATAACACAAGGAAGTAATTCATTCCTTGTGATGGAAAAATAATAATAAATACTGAGGCCTGTAGACATGTATTTCTAGATGATCTTCATGAAGTGCTATTAAGTACAAGGTACTTTGCTTGTATTTCATAAGTATTGTTGAAAATGTTTACCTTCTATAAAACCTTGAGAAATATTTTATGTTTTTTCTCCACTATCATTTTTTGGGGACTACATCCTATATGGTAAATCTCTCCTGTTTTTCATATAAATCAACTGCCATAATAATAAGTCTTTGTGAATTTGCCATTATAAATATGTATGTATGTTTAAAGACTATTTAAACTTCTTGGGAGGTAAAAATGTATAGTAGTAACAGAAATCATCTCAAGCTCTGTTCAGAATTAAAAATATATATATATTTGCTTAATTTTGCAGAGTCTAAGATTCTGAGCCAAATTTTTCTGATTCTGATTCCCAGACTTTGAAGCAGGATAAGAAACTATTTTTGTTTTTACATGCAGCTAAATGTTCAGATTTCTCTCCAAGTGGTGTCCATCTGCTGCTGCTTTTGTGTTTGGTGTTCTCTTTGAAACCCTTTCAATCTCTGCCTGGGAAAGAAGGGCACACAATGTCTGTTTAAATATGAGTTCTACCTCTCTCTTTTAGTTTGCCAATGACCCTAACTTGAGAATGAGGCTGCACTGGACTAACCTTGAGAAACATCCATGTGGACAGATCATTTGAAAATTTAAAGCCAAACCTTTGTACTTCATTTTCAACTGATTCCTCAAACTGATGTCTAATACTACTCTCTGGTTACTAAACAATTCCTGACTACCCCTAGTTCTCACTTACCGACCATTTCGTTATCTGAAAATGCATTTAACAACTTTGGAAAAACAACAACTATGAAAAAATTTTCAGAAGGTGCCTCCAATGGTCTAGGCCTGTGCAGGTCCTTGGACAGACTTGTGGTGCCCTCTGCAGGCCACCCTGAACAATATACCTCAAACCCCACCAATGACTGGGCCATGCAAGAGATACCTGTGGAATGCCTTCTCCCTTTTGTCCACATGTCACAGAGAGCACAGGGTTAAAGTATGATGACACAAGGTCATAGTTGGGCTGGAGAAGACCAGGTGAGGGCCCAAAGTTGCCGGGGAGGTCTATGGTGGGATATAGGAAGGAGAAAGAGGAAAAGGAGTGACATGGGGCCTTAAGGATGGGGTGGACATTTCAGTAACTTCAATTTGGAATAGGCTAATTGGGAGTTGTTATTGTGGTTTTGTTTTGATTTTTGTTTGTTGGAAGTAGAAGTGTTTTCCTGCTATATAAAGGAGGAACAGTGGAAGGGCATGAAAGATGAAGCCTATAGTCCATGACCATGGCTTTCAGATTGACCAGACCCCTCTAAAAGAGGGATTTATAATCCCCATAAATTTCATAGGTACAAGCATTGAAATCACACAATACTGAGCAAAAATGTGTCTCTACTATATCCTGTCACTTATTGCCCAAAATCAGACCTTGGTTTGATGGCTACTACATTATCCCTTTTATTGGATTCATTCTAAGATTTCAGAATTGTAATTAATGTTAGATAAATGCATTAAAATAATTTTCCAGCTTGAATGGATCCAAGACTTCCTCTTCTACCAAGAACTTAGTCATACCAGTGATTTGAATCTCTCACTTAGTGAAGTCACAGCATCAGCATCATACTTTTTCATTTTTACATTATCCATTCCTGTCACCTGACGATTTCCTTTAACTTTTCAATAACCCAGTTGCACATTTTAAAGTATTTTGGTTATATTTTTATTGAGCATTTCTAAGTATGTGGATGTTGTTGTTAGGTTCCATCGAGTCAACTCTGACTCATAGAAACCTTATGTACAACACAATAAAACACTCACTGCCCAATCCTGCGCTAGGCTCACAATCCTTGCTGTACCTGAGCCCATCATTGCAGCCACCATGTCAATCTATCTTGTTGAGGGTCTTTCCCTTTTTCTCTGACCCTCCACTTTACCAAGCATGAAATCTTTCTCCAGAGAATGACCCTTCTGACAACATGACCAAGTAGATGAGACAAAGTCTGGCCATTCTTGTTTCCAAGGAACATTCTGGCTACACTTCGTCCAGGACAGATTTGTTCATTCTTCTGGCAGTCCATGGCAGTTTTAATATTCTATTCTTCACTAACATCACAAGTCAAAAGCATCAACTCTTCTTCAGTCTTTCTTATTCATTGTCCAGCTCTCACATACATATGAGGCTATTGAAAATACCGTGGTTTAGGATTGGCACACCTTAGTCTTCATAGGGGCTTCTTTGCTCTTCAGCACTTTAAAGAGGTCTTTTGCAACAGATTTGCCCAGTGCAATACAATGCCTGATTTTGTGTCACTGCTGCTTTCATGGGTACTGATTGTGGATCCAAGTAATATGAAATCTTTGACCACTTTAGTCTTTTCTCCATTATCATGATGCTGCTTATTGGTTCAGTTGTGGGGATTTTCACTTTCTTTATGTTGAGGTGCAATCCATACTGCAGACTGTAGTCTTTAGTCTTCATCAGTATGTGCTTCAAGCCATCTTCATTTTCAGCAAGCAAGGTTATGTTGTCTGCATATCACAGGTTTTTTCGTGAGTCTTTATCCAATCTTGATGCCATGTTCTTCTTCATATAGTCCAGCTTCTAGGATTATTTGCTCAGCATACAGATTGAATAAGTATGGTGAAAGGATACAACCCTGACATACACCCTTTCTGATTTTTAAACTATGCAGTATACCCTTGTTCTGTTCGAATGGCAGCCTCCTGGTCTATGTACAGGTTCCTCGTGTACAGGTTCCTCAATTAAGTGTTCCAGAATTCCCATTCTTCTCAATATTGTCCATAATTTGTTATGATCCACACAGTCAAATGCTTTTGCAGAGTCAATAAAACACAAGTAAAGAACTTTCTCATACACTTTGCTTTCAGCCAAGATCCATCTGACATCAGCAATGATATCCCTCATTCTATGTCCTCTTCTAAATTCAGCTTGCATTTCTAGAAGTTCCCTGTCAATATACTATTGCAGCCATTCTTTAATCATCTTCTGCAAAATTTTGCATGCATGTGATATTAATGATATTGTTTGATCCATATTCTGTTGGATCACATTTCTTTTGAATGGGTACAAATATGGACCTCTTCCAGTCAGTTGGCCAGGTAGCTGTCTTCCAAATATCTTGGCATAGATAAAGTAAGTACCTCTAGCTCTGCATCCATTTGTTAAAATATCTCAACACATATTCCATCAATTCTTGGAACCTTGTTTTTTGCCAATTCCAATGCACCTTTAGCTTCTTCCTTCAGTACCATTGGTTCTTGATCATATTCCACCTCCTTAAATAGATGAAAATTTACCAATTATTTTTGGTACAATAACTTGATGTATTCCATTCATTTTCTTTGGATGTGTCCTGCATGATTCAAAATTTTGCTCATAGAACCTTTCAATATTGCAACTTGAGGCTTGAAGTTTTTCTTCAATTCTTTCAGCTGGAGAAAGGCTGAGCTTGTTCTGTCCTTTTGGTTTTCTAACCCCAAATCTTTGCACATATCATTATGATACTTGACTTTGTCTTCTTGAGCTGCTCTTTGAAATCTCCTGTTCAGCTCTTTTATCTTGTCATTTTTTT
>NW_006922130.1:1778534-1782469 GCF_000298275.1 Orycteropus afer afer
TTCCATCTGGTGAGGTCCAGGTGTATAGCTGGTTGTTGAAAACAGTATTTGCAATGAATAAGTCATTGGTCCTGCAAAATTCTACCATGCAATTACCGGCATCATTTCTATGGCCATGGACATATATTTCAGCTGCCATTGATTCTTTAGTTTCCAACTTTTGCATCCCAGTCATGATCAATCATCAATACATCTTGATTGCATGTTTGGCCAATTCAGACTGCATAGGGTGGTAAAAATCTTCAATTTCCTCATCTTTGGCTTTAGTGGTTGGTGTGTAAATTTGGGAAGCTCTAGTAAATTTGAATAATAGTAGTATTTATTGATCTTCCTTTAGGTGTATGGATATTATCCTATCACTGACAGCACTGTACTTCAGGATAGATCTTGAAACACTGTGACAATGTTTATTCCTCTTCAATTTGTCATACCCAGCGTAGTAGATCATATGGTTGTCTGATTCAAAAACTGGCTAAAACCAGTCCATTTCAGCTCACTAGTGCCTAAGATATTGATCTTTTTGTGTTCCATTTCATTTCTGACAACTTTCAATTTTCCTACATTCATATTTTGTACATTCTACATTCCAATTATTAATGGTTGTTTGCAACTTTCTCCCATTTTGTGTTGTGCCACATCAGCAAATGGAGGTCCCAAAAGCTTTACTCCATCTACATCATTAAGGTCAACTTTACTTTGAGGAGGCAGCACTTCCCCAGTCTTATTTTAAGTGCCTTTTTACCTGAGGGGTTCGTCTTCTGGCACTATATCAGACAATGTTTCAAAGTTATTCATAAAGTTTTCCAGTAATACATCAGACAGTGTTTCACTGCTATTCATAAGGTTTTCACTGGCCATTTATTTGAGAAGTGGATTGTCCCTTCCTTCTTCCAAGCCTTTCTTAGTCTGGAAGCTCTGCCAAAACCTCTCTACCATGGATGGCCCTGCTGGTATTTGACATATGGTGGCACAGCCTCCAGCCTCACAACAACATGCAAGCCACCATAGTATGACAAACTGACAGATGAGAGATAGATTACTATGTATAGTAGGAGATTTTTGTTACCTGATCCACTATATTGCTAGATATCATATTCATCTTAGTTTGCACATCTGTCCCCCTCACTGGACTAGGAACATCATGAAAACAAGAATCACTTCTTATTTACTAAGCTCATAACAGGCAGCTAGAACATGATAGTTACTCAATAATAGATACCTATTGAATAAGGCAATAAATTTATTTTCTTTCAGTGACAGATTGAATCCTAATCATCTTTTTTTTTCTTTTAAAATTGTGTTATGAATAATAGCAGAAGAAAGTAGAACTTGGATTGATCACATCCTTTCAAAAGACCCAATGATTATAACTTCTCAAGGATTATGTCTCCCATAAATTCTAAATTATCAGCTTTGGAATCACAAAATGCCAGGGAAAGTTGATCTCTGCCATATCTGATCTCTTTTACCTAAAATTAAAATATTTAAGAAAAATTTAAAAATGAATACGTATCCATTTACTGATGTCCCAGTTCACATCAAAGAATATTACAGAACCATAACAACCTGCTGTAGTCCTTCTTAAACTGTATGCCTGTCCTTTCCTCTTAGAGGTACCACTATCCTGACTTTTAAATTATTATCTTGATTTTCATTACAGTTTAGCACAGTGTGATTGTGTACCTATATAAAATACTACTTGGGTTTGAAAAATGGATTACCTATGAAAAATTGGACTTATCAATATAAGATAAAGTACTTTCAATATTGTATTAACATTTCTGGAGAGTAAAAACTTAGTATCTCTGGCCATAGACTAGACTCAAGGAACCTGAGATTTATAAGACCCTTTCTTGGGAAGTCAGTGACAAATATGTAAATTCTGAGAAGCAAAGAGTTGAAGGGATTTGCTAAGGCCATGGTGTGGACAAGTTATTGATGTCTGATAGCATAGTGCCTAAGGTACTTGACTGCTAACCAGAAGGCTGGCAGTTCAAACCCACCAGCCATTCCTCAGAAGGAAGGTTGGGCAATCTACTTCCATAGTGATACGGCCTTGGCAACCCAAGGAGAGGTCGCTATAAGCCAGGGCTGACTCGACAGCACATAACAACAACAACAGTAAAAATGTGGTTGGAGGAAGTGGGCTGCTCAGTGCATTTTGCTTCTAAGTTCACTTTGACCTCCCAACATTTCTCAAGAGCAGATCAAAGCAGAACACTTCCGTGAAGTGAAATGAATGTCCTTAAATGATCCCAGGAACAGAGCATGTGAAGACTTCTTCATCAACACATAGTCAAAACAAGCCATATACAGATATAAGAATCTTGGCCAGGTATAATTGAGTATTATGTCCTCAGTTAAAAAGAGACTAAGTGTATCCTGCTGGGATCTCTGTGAAAACCGCTCTTCATAAATACATCTCTTCAGTCACATCCCTCTAATCTAGACATTGCTATAATCCTGGGGTTTCTGTTTACTGTAATTCTGAGGATCCCTATACACTCTTTTCTGTGCTAAATCTGTTTCTTGTATCACATTATTTCTACTCTCTTGAAATCCTCTCTCTCTCTCTTTCTTTTTTTTTTTTTTCCCATTGATACACATCCTCCAATACTATTTTGAGAAAAAAGAACATGGTAGTACATTTTTGAACTCTTGAATATATGAAAATATTTTTGTTCTACCCTTATACATTATTCAGTGTTTCATTGGAAATAGAATTTTAGGTAGATCATAGAATTTTGGTAGTATCTTGCTATTGTTCCCTTCTATCATCCATCAGTTTGTCAAAATGTAGTGGCTTGCATGTTGCTGTGATTCTAGAGAGTCACCCAAGTTTCTGTGGAGCTTCCAGACTAAAACACACTAGAAAGAAAGGCCTGAAGATCTACTTCTGAGAATCAGCCAGTGAAAACCTACTGCTCATAGCAGAACATTGTCCAACTCACTTGATTTAGACACCTCATCAGGAGGGATCAATTGCTGGAAGAGGACATCATGTTTGGTGAAGTGGAAGGACAGCAAGGACAAGCGAGATCCTTGGTGAGATAGTTTGGCACAGTTGCTGCAGCTATGGACTCAAATATGCTGGTGACCATGAAGATGATGGGGCAACATTTTGTTCTGTTGTGAATAAGTTTGCTATGAGCCAGAGTCAACTTTATGGCAGCTACCTGTCATCCATATGTCAACTCCCTATCATCTATCAATTATCTAGCTAGCTAGGTACCTATCTAAAATCTATCTATCTACCTATGTATCATCTATCTTTCAGCTACCTATCAATTGCTCCCTTGCTTCAACTAGTCCACTGAGAAATCCAGAATCATTTTGATCCTTTGTAGGTGACTTGATTTTTTTTTTTTTCCAGAGGCTTTAGCTCTCTGTCCCCTGTGTTCTGAGATTTCACAATGATATGTCCTGGACCTTTTTCATCTGTTGTCTGGTCACTCACTGAGCTCTCAATCTAAAAATGCATGTACTTCAGTTATGAGATATATTCTGAATTATTCTGTTGATGGTTTTATCTCCTCAATTATTTTGTTCTCTTTCTGAAACTTCAATTATTCATGTGATAGACTTCTCAGAAGACTGATCTTCAGATTTTCTTTTCTTAAATCTGTATTTCCACTTCTTTCTCTGTACTATTTTTTTAAAAGTGATTCTTTTTTTTTTTTTTTAATTGTAATTTGGGTGAAAATTTACAGACCAAATTCACTTTCCATACAGCAGTTCACATACACTTTGTTTCATGACATTGACTACAATTTCCTCCAATGCAACAGGGTCCCTACCACTTCCTCCTGACAGTTACCTCTTCCCTGTGTCCATCCCTCCATACACTCCTGCCCCTTGAGCCATCTCCCTGTGTATAAACAGCCTTCTTTCTCCCATGATTTTTCTCTCCAAGGAGTGTATCTACCCCAGGTAAA
>NW_006922131.1:0-656 GCF_000298275.1 Orycteropus afer afer
TCTGTGTTAATTGGTTTCCCTTTTCTTTGTTGAAGAGGGTCTGTGCAATCCTTCTGCCTAGTCCGCCATCTTGCCCCGCCTCCCCTACAGCCAGAATTATTCTTGTAAGTGAAGATGGCGAGGCTTTGTCTCACGTATTTGGGTATGTTATCAGGAGGGGCCAGTCCATGGAGAAGGATATCATGCTTAGTAAAATAGAAGGTCAGCGAAAAAGAGAAAGACCCTCAACAGGCTGGACTGACACAGTGGCTGCAACAATGGGCTCAAACATGGCAGCAATTGTGAAGATGGTGCAAGATGAGGAAATATTTTGTTCTGTTGTATGTGGGGTTGCTATGAGTTGTAACTGACTTGAAGGCACCTAACAACAACAACAATTTAAGTCTTGAAATCAGGTAAAGTCATTCAAATTTGCACTTAATTTTGTTTTTTGTCTATTTTTATAGTTTTTGTCTTCTACATGAATTTTAGAATCAACTTTTTGATTTATTTTCTGAAAAAGCCTATTAAGATTTTGATTGAAATTACATTGAATTTATAGATCAGTTTGGAGAAAGTTACCATCTTGGTAATAAAGAGTCTTCCAATCCAGGGACCTGATTTCCCTCTTCCATGTCTTTTAAAATTTTCCTTTGCAGTATTTTGTAGCTTTTAGG
>NW_006922131.1:2097-2779 GCF_000298275.1 Orycteropus afer afer
GTGACTTGGAGTTTTCAGAGGCTGAGCTGATTGGCCAGGATGTCTAGTACAATGTTATATGTAAGTGACGAAAGCAGACATCCTTGTCTTGATTCTCATCTTAAAAGGAAGGCATTCACCTTAAACTATTGAGCATAATTTTAGCTATAATTTTTTCATAGGTACCCTTAATTAGGTTGAGGAAATTCCTTACTATTCCTATTTTATTGAGATTTTTTTGTCTTGAAATTCAGATGCTGAGTATTGTCAAATATTCTTTTTGCATCTACTAAAGTGATCGTGTATGCTTTCTTTTTTATTCTATTAATATGATTAATAAAATTGATTATTTTCCAGACTAACATTAGATTCCCAGGATAAACTTTACGTGATCATTATATGCTATCCTTTTTATATATTTTTGAATGTGATGTACTAATATTTTGTTAAGGATTTCTGCATTTGTGTTTATGCAGAATATTGGTCTATATTTCTATTCGTTGTGATTTATTTATCTCATTTTGATATCAGTATTGTTGTTGTTGTTGTTATGTGCCCTTGAGTCAGACACGACTCATAGCGACCCATCCTTGGGTTTCCGAGGCAGTATCACTACAGAAGTAGATTGCTCCATCTTCCTTCCAAGGAGTGGCTGGTGGGTATGAACTGCCAGCCTCCTGGTTAGCAGTCAAGTGCCTTAGCC
>NW_006922131.1:3507-4886 GCF_000298275.1 Orycteropus afer afer
TTTTTAATGGAAGAATCATAGACCATTGATTTGAAAACTTTATTATTTTGTAATATATGCATTATAGCTGTAAGTTTTCCTCTAAGTATTCTTTTAGCTATGCATCACAATTTGGATAAACTGCATTTTAATTATCAGTCAGTTAAAGTATTTTCAAATTTCTCTTGTGATTTCTTCATTAACCCATTGATTATTTACAAATGTGCTGTTTTATCTTCAAATATTCAATAATTTTCACTTATCTTATAGTTATTGACTTCTATATTGAATTTTTTTAGAGAACATAATCTGTATGTTTTCAGTATTTTAAAATTTATTAAAGCTTCTTATATGGCCCGTCATATAGTCTATCCTGGTAAATTAATCATGTGCACTTGAAAAGAATGTATATTCTGACATTACTGTGTGGAGTGTTCTATAAATATCAATTAATTCAGTGTTGGCAATAGTATTTTTCAGATTGTCTAGGAATTGCTACCTCTTTGCCTGGTTTTCCTATCATTTTCTGAGACAGCATATGTGGTAGGCAATCTCCAAACTGGCTCTCAATGATCATCACCTTCTGGTATTAACACTATTGTGTAATCTCCTCCCCTTGAGTATGGACTTAATCTAGTGACTCACTTCTAACAAATAGAATTTCACTAAAATGAAGGTATATCCCTTCTGAGATTAGGTTAAAAAAAGACTATGACTTCCACTTTGCTTGCCATCCCTTGTTTTCTCTGTCTTGGAGCCCTTACTCTTGAGGAAGCAAGCTGTCATGTTGTGCATGGCCCGTACAGAGGCTCGTGTGACAAGGAACTGATGTTTCTGGGCAACAGCCAGTGAGGATCTGAGTTCTGCCAATAGCTGTGTGAATAAACATTGAAGCAGATATTCTGAGGCCTATCAATAGCCACGTGAGTGATTTTAGAAGTGTATCCTTCTCCAGTTAAGCACTGAGATGACTATAGATGTTGATTTCAGGGTTGTTGAGATACCCAGAGCCCGAGGACCCAACTAACCCACCAAAACTGTGAAATAAATGTTTATTATTTTAAGGCAATTGGTTCTGAGGTAATTTTATGTAGCATTAGATGACTAATCCAGACTATTAAATTCTCTAATCATTGTGGAATTGTCTATTTTTCCCTTTAATTGTGTCAATTATGGTTTCATATAATTTGAAGCTCTTTCATGAGACACATACACACTTATAATTGGTAAATATTCCTGATAGGCTGACTTTTATCACTATGAAATGTCCTTCTTAATCTTTGGCAGTATATTTCATCTTGAAATCTATTTTATCTGATTAATATAGTCATTCTGGTCCCTTTATGCTTTTTGCTTTTGAAGTTTGTCTTATTTCATCCATTTACTTTTAACCTATTATG
>NW_006922131.1:5412-6248 GCF_000298275.1 Orycteropus afer afer
TTACTTAAATATTTACAATTTTCCATTTCTGATTCTCTTCACCTTTTTCTAATGATTTGAGTTTCCCTCTGTCTTAGA
Organism: Orycteropus afer afer; assembly: GCF_000298275.1. NCBI lineage: Eukaryota > Metazoa > Chordata > Mammalia > Tubulidentata > Orycteropodidae > Orycteropus > Orycteropus afer. The sequence continues at coordinate 5,491 of NW_006922131.1, forward strand.
TTGGGTTCTCTAGAGTTGCAAAACCAGTGAGATATATAGATAGATACATAGATAGGTAGATAGAGATCCAGCTCTATGGCAGTGAGTTTGGCTTTGGTGTATATTTATATATCTCTATCTATCTATCTATCTACCTATCGATACAGCAAGACAGAGAGAAAAAGAGAGAGAGGAGAAAGATTTTACTTCAAGGAAATGGCTCACACAATTGTGGAGGACTGGCAAATATCAATTCTGCAGGTAAAATGGCAGGCCAGAGACTTAGGTGATGAGGAAAGTTCAAGGTCAAGATAGAGAGAGAGATCTGCTAGAATATCCTTTTATATTCCGAGGTAAACCACACCCCAAGGAAACTCCCCTTTTAACTGATTGGTTAATCAGATCATATCACATCATGGAAGATAATTACATTACATTTCATCATATTATGGAACAAAAACCAGTCCAGTGTCTGACTGAAATCATAACCTACTCAAGTTGAAACATAAAATGTGGAGCTTACCATTCTGGACTCTCTCTCAACATTTTCAATTTAATTATGACAGCAAGATTTTTATTTCATGATTTGGATGAGTGCCCTTCAAAAGTTAACTCTTTCACTTCCGGTAAGATGGTGGAATAGGGAGAAAGACTGCACAGACCCTCTTCAACAAAAAAAAGGGGAACCAATTAACACAGACACAGAAGATAATCCTGGACCCCTGAGCCTTGAAAGGAAGGATATAGAAGTGGACTAAACCCCAACTAGCAGAAGAATT
>NW_006922131.1:7748-9700 GCF_000298275.1 Orycteropus afer afer
CAGTAAGAATAAGCTCTGATTTCTCAGCAGAAACCATGCAAGCAAGAAGGCAATGGGATGGTATATATAAAACCCTGAAAAAAAAAGTTAACTCTTTAAGGTAACTGGGTTCTCTCATCCAGACTTCTCTAAATTCCTGAGGGCTAAGAATCAGGATCTGCACAAAACATATTCCTATGAGGTGGAGGTCAGACAAATATCCACTCTCTCCCTGTAACCTATTTCTGAAACCAGTCATTTCCTACCCCCCCACCATGCTCTCTACTTCTCTGCTGGGTTCAATAATTGTGTGTGTGTGTGTGTGTGTGTGTGATTTTGGTGAAAGTTTACAGAGCAAGTTCATTTTCTATACAGCAGTTCACATATACTTTGTCTCATGGCATTGACTGCAATTTCCCACAATGCAACAGCCCTCTTCCCATTTCCTCCCCATAGTTACCTCTTCCCTGTGTCCTTCCCTCCCTGGGTTCAATAATTTTTGCAGTGACTCACAGACCATTTCACAGTTATTTGGTTTATTAAGGAAGTAACAGGCTACAACTTGGGATCGGGGTTAACATGGATGTATTGGAACAACTCCAGATCAGAATCAGAAAGCACACACAGGTGGAGGTTTGTAAGGCTCCGTTGAGGATCTTACATCCATACCTTCATTTCAGGACAGCTTCCAACAGCACAACCCTCTCAACTCCTCTGTGTCACTAGCAGCCCTTCACAGCTACTCTCTCGCTCTCCCTCTCCCTCTCTCTCTTTCACTGCCAGTCAAGTCCATTAGACTCATAGCGACCCCTCCTTGGGTTTCCTAGGTGGTATCTCTACAGAATTAAATTGCCCAGTCTTCCTTCTGAAGAGTGGCTGATAGGTTTGAACCGCCAACCTTCTGGTGCAGTCAAATGCCTTAGGCAATACACCACCAGCAGGCCCTTATCAGCCAAGCAAGCAGAGCTTCCTTATCCACTCTAGCAAGCCTTTTTCAGCCATGTGAGCAGGCCATTCTTGGCTGTGCTAGCAGGCCTTGTCTTGCCCATGCATGCCCACTCTCTGCTGTGCACACCCCCTCAGCCATGCAAGCTTCTCTGCCTTTGAGCTGCTTATGGTAGGCCTCTCCACTGCTAACTGACTCAGCTCGTAGCCAGTGTACCAGCTTGCTTGGCTGCTGCTCTCCTAGCAGCAGCTTTCTGCCATCATGTCCTGTGTTGCCACCAGGACTCCTTCTGGGCCTCCTGCCACTGTCTCCTTGCCACCAGGCCCCTTCCAGGCTCCTCACTGTCATCAGTGTTACAACCTTGGACCTATATTACAGCGTTTTTGGGTCATTCTCTACTGTTTCTTTCTCACACAAATCTCTATAGGATGGGCTACTTATTAGATGTGTTGCATAATGTCCGTTCAGGAGCTCTGGTAGCATAGTGCCTAAGGCACTTGACTGCTAACCAGAAGGCTGGTGGTTCAAACCCAACAGCCGCTCCTCGGAAGGAAGATGGGGCAATCTACTTCTGTAGTGATACTGCTTCGGAAACCCAAGGAAGGGTCGCTATGCATTGGGTCCTACTCGACGGTACATAACAACAACAACAACATGCAACAACATGTCTGCTCAGGCAATGTCTGACTGCCTATCCATGCGCGGAGTGGGGAAGAGGGGCTTGCATGGAACAGCGCCAAGAGGCAGGGCTGGCATTGAATTTGTGGTGCCCTGGCAGCTGCAGCTGGGCTGCATCCCTCAAGCCATAACTCACCTTGCAGTCCCTGAGCTGCCATGGCAGCCGAGCCACAGTAGTCTCAACTCCCGGCTGTCACTGGTACGTGCCCTGCCCAGCCACATCAGAGGTTGTTGCCCACCAGGAGACTCTGGCCTGCAGCTGCTCTGTCCCTTGGGGTTTCTGATTCCAACCAAGTTCTCTGGGGGCTACTCAGAGAGTGCCAGGCACCCAGAGGCAGCCAATTCCAGG
>NW_006922131.1:10365-18258 GCF_000298275.1 Orycteropus afer afer
AATCGGCTATAGAATTCAAAACATGAGACAAAAACTTTGACACTGAAAGAAAGATTATTCAGTTTTTCATTCTGAGTAGGTTATTAGAGGAAGATTGTCAGGAAAGGCTGTTTTTAAATGGTCACATTCCTATTATGAAGAGAAAGACGTGATTTTTTTATTTGTAAAAGAAAATGAATGAATTAAAATTGATATTTTTGCTGAATATAATTATTGTCATCATAATCATCATCATTATCTTTGTGAGTCTAAATGAGTAATTCAGAATAAAATGTTAGTATATTTCATGTGTCACTTTAATTCTTCACTTTCATGCTTTTCCTTTTAAAATTTTGCTTTCTTTAGCTTCTAAGCTCTTAAAAGATGCTATTATCATCCTTTTCAATTCACAGGCCTACTTTATTCACTGTTCAAATATAATATAAAAACTAGAGCAGATATTTTATGCTGAAATATATTTTGCCATTTTTTTTTCTGGGAGAACAAAAAATCATCCTTTTTATATACAGAAAACAGATATACAGAGATATTAGCTGATGCTGTAGCACATAAGAATTCTGCTTGCACATGAAATGAAATATTAGATAATGTTAATGCATGCACTATATTATGTGACTTCTGATCTCATCATGAAACTTATGAAAGACTTTTTAATAGTAGCTAAAGCTAGATACAAATCAGAGGCTGAAATCAAGAGGAGGGTAAATGAGTACATATGTCAAAAACGAAACCAAACCAAACTCACTGCCACCGAGTTGATTCCAGTTCATGCAGGGGATGGAAAAAAGAATATAAAAATATATTTATATCATTTAAATATGATTTGAGATTTATTTTCAGTCTCTTTTTCTGAAGGGTAAATCTAACCCACTGCCATCCAGTTGCTTCTGACTTATAGTGACCCTGTAAGACAGTAGAACTGCTCCATAGGAGCTCTGGTGGCATAGTGCCTAAGGCATTAGACTGCTAACTAGAAGGCTGGTTGTTCAAACCCACCAACCACTCCTCTGAAGGAAGACTGGGCAATCTATTTCCGTAGAGATACCGCCTCAGAAACCCAAGGAGGAGTCATTATGAGTCAGATCTGACTCAATGGCAGTGAGTTTGGTTTTTGATTTATAGGGTTTCCAAGGCTGTAAATCATTATGAAAGCAGACTACTTTATTCTCCCAGAGAGAACCTGGTGGGTTCGAACCACTGACCTTTTGGTTAACAGCCAAATTCTTTAATCATTGTGCCACCAGGGCTCCTGAAGGTTAAATGTAATAATTATGAGAGAAGGATAAGGCATTTGACTGCTAACCACAAGGCTGGCAGTTCAAACTCATTAGCTGCTCCTCGGAAGGAAGACTGGGTAATCTACTGCCGTAGAGATACCGCCTCAGAAACCCAAGGACGGGTTGCTATGAGTCGAATCAACTCGATGGCAGTGAGTTTGTTTTGTTTTGGGGCTTCTTATGTGTGTGTAAGTGTGTGTGTGTGTGTGTGCATTTGGTATGAATTTTTTGTATGAATACAAAACTAAACTTTGCTTCAAATGTATGAAAACCCTGGATTTTCTAGGTCACTCCAGCCTAAGAATAAAAGTTACATCAAAGAACAACAAAACTTAATTTTTCTGACACTTACCTATTACTATTGATGGACCTTCTCATTTAGTTCAAGAAGTTTGGGAAGAGAAAGAGATGATATAAACACAACATAAAATTTGCCATTTTAATCTTTTTCAAGTGTACAACCCAGTGGCATTAATCACACTCACAATATTGTGTGCCCATTACTACTTGTTGGAGTATTATATCTTAAATAGAAATATTCTCTCTCTCTAGTTCCAGGTAATTCCTAGTCACATATCAATGCCTAGCTGATGAGACACCTCCTTTGGAAAGCCTTTTTTGACCCCTCCCTCATTCTAATAGCCTGCCTCTACACATCCATAAAACCCTATGCCTAACTGTGTCTTAATTTTCACAGTGCTGATTATGGAATTGCAATCATTGGTTTACTTATCTCCTACTTTCATTCCTCTTATTCCTCCTCGCCTCCTCTTTCCCTGTTCACAAATGAGCATACAATCATACAAGACTATGAAGTCCTCAAGTGTAGGGAATATGTTTTGTTGAGCTTTGAATTTCTTATACCTTAGCATAAGGTCTGGCACATAATGGTGGCCTACCAATATTTACTGAATGCTTAGGAACTAGACGTATTAGCTATCACCATTTTTTCTTTTCCTCCAGCTTGCTAGTTTACATCTCCTATTGCTGCTGATGCCCACCAAGGATGTTGCTGATAATAATAGTGTTGTTATTAAGCAACCATTTTCTGAGCACAGAGCTTTACTTGCACATCTATGACACACATGGCTGGTCCAATGACTGCCACAGGCATCCATATCCATTGAAGCTCATCAAAGGCACTGATATTTTGTTCATCCTGTGTTTCAGCAGTTAACTGTAGTGAAGAAAGTACCCTTTACTTCCAGTGGTGTGATATCTTGCTAAATAGGGTACAGAGTATTGGTGCTTAGCACACTGAAGAATTAACAGATAACTTTTTTTTTCTTTTTAGCTGTTGTATTGTAGTATTGAAGAGTTGATGCTTTTGAGCTGTGGTGTTAGCAAAGAATACTGAAAATACCATGGACTTCCAAAAGAACTCACAAGTCTGTCCTGGAGGAAGTGCAGCCGGAATACTCCTTGGAAGCGAGGATGGTCAGACTTCATCTCACCTACTTTGGTCATGTTGTCAGAAGGGACCATTTCCTGGAGAAGGATATCATGCTTGGTAAAGTGGAGGGTCAATGAAAAAGGGGAAGACCCTCAATAACAGGGATTGACACAGTAGCTGCAACAGTGGGCTCAGATGCAGTAAGGATTGTGAGGCTGGCACAGGACCAGGCAGTATTTTGTTCTGTTGTACCATAGGGTCGCTAGGAGTCAGAGCCAACTTCACAGCACCTAACAACATTGTAGTTTTCTTATATGAAACTTCAGCCATTTGTCCACAGGAGTTGAGCCAGGGAATCACGCTGAATGACAACCTAGTGGCTATATTCAGAATCATACCTCCACATCCATGCTCATGTGTGCCTCAACTCCTTCTTCTTTTGGTTTGATTTTTTCCACAGGACTTTCATGTAATAGGTCTAAGACAACTCACTCCCATAATAGCTTTAGACATGACTGATTTCTAAAAAAACTATAGCATAAGTTATGAAGAGAGAGCCCAGCTAAATCTAGCTGCAAACCAAGGGTTTAATATTATTTTCTAGAATATTTATTTATGCAATTGTTTGTCCATTTCAAATATACTTAAAAGGTGGGTAAATTTCTTAATTTGTAAGGATTACTTTTTTATTATACAGATTAAAGAAGTTTTGTATAGAGATAGGAACTGCGGAAACTGGGTGTTTTGGAGAAAGAGGCTAGTGAGAAGAGAAGGAGCCTTGAGAGTTCATGTATGTCATCTTTTTTTTTTTTTTAGGCTACACTATAGCCTATATTGTATGTGTTTAAGAGTCTATTTTTCCTCCTTGGTGAGAAAAAAGGAGTTAGTAGAGTGATATTTGTGGGGGTAAAAAAGGAACTGAGATATAGGTGAAAAAAATCCATTCCCTTCTCTCTTTTAGAGGTGTTGCTAATAACTACAGCTGTAGCTACTCCAGGACTAAGTAATTCTCAGTACATGAATATGTTCTCCTTGAAACTTTCTAAGGACTCATGACAATATCAGTCTTCATGGCCTTGGAATGTTTGATTTACTCACTCCCTCTATGTATTAATTATTTAGTGCTGCTTTAACACAAAAGGAGCTCTGGTGGCCTAGTGCCTAAGGCATTAGACTGCTAAGCAGAAGGCTGGCAGTTCAAATCCACCAGCCTCTCCCTTGGAAGGAAGGTTGGGCAATCTACTTCTGTAGTGATACCACCTCGGAAAACCAAGAAGGGGTCGCTATAAGTCGGATTTGACTCGATGGCAGTGTGTTTGATTTGATTTAATACAAATACCACAAATAAGTGACTGTAACAAACAGAACTTTATTTTCTCATTAGAAGAACTTTATTTTCTTATTAGAAGGCTGTTGTTGTTGTTGTTACGTGCCGTGGAGTCTGCCCTGACTCATAGCGACCCCTCGTTAGGTTGCTGAGGCGGTATCACTATGGAAGTAGATTGCCCAACCATCATAGATGTCCGAATTCTGAGTGCCAGCCCTAGGGGAAGGCTTTCTCTTTCTGTCAGCTCTGGAGGAAGATCCTTATTTCTTCTGAACTTCTGCTCCTGAGTAATCTTCATGTGCCTTTACATATGTCTTTTTCCATTACTGCTTCTCCCACTTGCTTGTTTTAGTCTTTTTCATATCTCAGAAGAGATTGACTCAAGATACAAGCTATACTAACATTGTCTCATTAACATAACAAAGACAACTCATTCCCAAATGGGATAGGCACAGACATTAGGATTTACAACACATATTTTTTTTTTGGGGGGGGGCACAATTAAATTTGTAATATTCCATCCTTTGGCCACCAAAAATTAATGTCCTTGGACAAAAACCTCATCACATCATCCCAAAAGTCTTAAATCAACTATAAGTCCAAACTCCATCCTGAGGCAAAAGTTCTCTTCATCTGTGAACCTGTGAAATCTAGAATAAAAATTACCTGCTTCCAAAGTACAATGGTGGAACAGACACAAAGTAGACACTTCCGTCTCTTAGGTACATTAAAACTGTTCCAGTTTCTACTCATTACCCAATTCCAAAACTACTTCCACATTTTAGGTATCAATTAGAGCAGCACCCCACTTCTGGTACCAAATTTTGTCTTAAGTATCTGTTGTTGTTGTTGTAATGTGCCATCGAGATGGCCCCGACTCATAGCGACCCCTCCTTGGGTTGCTTAGGCAGTATCACTACAGAAGTAGATTGCCCAACCTTCCTTCCAAAGAGTGTTATCTAGTGCTGCAAAAACAGAAATACCAAAATTGTGTTGTTTTGACAAACAGAAATTTATTTTTTCACAGTTTAGGAGGCTAGAAATCTGAATTCAGAGCCCTGGATCTAGGGGAAACCTTTCTCTCTCTATGGGTTCTGAGAGAATGTCTTTGTTTCTTCAGCTTCTGTTTCTTTGGAGATCCTCATGTGTCTTGTCATCTATGTCAGCCAGTCTCAGCTTGCTTTCCTGCTTGTTTTAGTATTTCAAAAGAGAATCACTCATGACACATTCTACACTAATCTTTTCTCATTAACATAATAAAGACAACCATTCCCAAATGGGATTATAACTACAGGGAGAGAGGTTGAGATTCTCAACACATATTTTGGAGGTACACAATTCAATCTATAGCACTCACTATATAAGTAGAACCAGTATTCCTAAGAGACTTTAATCCCTCTAGCTAAATACTGCCTTGTAAAGACTATTAAAAAAAATTGTGAGAATGGCGCACAACTGGGCAGTGTTTTATTCTGTTGTACGTAAGATCACTATAGAGCCAACTCAACTGCAACTAACAACAACAGCAAAGACTATTTTGGACTTCCAATTATCCTAGAGTTTTTTTTTTTTTTTTCTAATCGATCCCAAATATTCCCTGAAGATTTTCTTTGTTTTAGAAACTTGAAATCAAGTTTAGGGGGAAAAAGAGTGTTCAAAACTGTTTCCCAATCCACAAACGTGCCTCCACATGATGCAATTAAGACCAGCACCTGAGTATTTACCATAATTTTAAATTTAATTACCAACATGTTTCATTGCCCTAAAGTATTGTGATTAAATTAAGGCACATGAATAAGATCAAAACTTTTCAAGCCAGATTTCCAAAATCTTAATGACTTTTATTGCCAAGAATTGACAAAGAGATTATTTCTTAGAATCTTCAATCTTTTCATCACATATTTACTTTATCAAAGCCTGTAATTTATATTGTAGTCTCAGGAAGAATTTCACATCTCTTTGCAGAATTAAATTTATTGAGTTGGTGTTTCACATATTAGACCTGTACAGTTTTTCTTATCCTGGGGCATTGCCTATTTACATTAGTGGTAGCTGAGTAGACATATCAAGAGAACAAGTGCCTGCCCTTTCCTTGAGAACTAGTAACAAGGGTACAGTTATCAGTGCTGGTAATATTATATGTCCAGGAGAATTTAAGAGATTGCTTTTAATTACAGGTAGAGAAATAAACTTGATGGAGGTATTACAGAGTTGAGCTATTTATAAAATTACAAATCCCTTCACAAACATTTTGGGAAATTGATCTTTACATGTTAGCATTACCGTAAACGTGTATTTTTTAAATGTTTGTAATTAAAATTTTTGCCAACAATGCTTAAAACTTGAAATTACTGTGGAGTGCAAAAAGGCCTTTAGTATGTGTTCCTTAGGACAAGACAACACAGCACTTTTTCACCTGGAATTTTAATTTGCAGATCTAATAACTCTCTCCAAACAAATGCAATATAGTGTAATTTGCACCAGCATGTAACATGCCAGCTAGGGGCTCCAGATAAGGTCCAAGATTCATCTCAGTGATGCATAAATAGTGTTTTCAGAGTGACATTTTTTTGAGGTTTTAGGCTTGACATTGTTTATACTTTTCACACATTAAAAATGCTTCTTTAGATCTTAAATCTTCTTGATAATATTATATGATAATAAGTCTTTATGTTTCTAAAGAAACAAACAAAAAAGAAATTGAGTATTATTAAAGAGAAAGTATTATTAAATTTTCTGTTTTGGATTGATTTCCTTTTTTATATATAATATTTACCTCTCAGCCTTTATTTTAATTTTATTTTTGCACAATAAACTAAACCAGATCTATGGCAAGTACAGAGTGTTATTTGAATATTTCATTTGTTGGTGCTTTTTCACACTGTTATTGAGGAGAGCATGCTATTGATTACAGAAAAAATAACTAAAATTCAAGAATGGTTACATTATCCAAGTATATTCAAAGTATATGACAGGGAAACAAAAGATTGTAAAACCCTGTGTAAATAAAATAGTCCTGTATTACTTTATTTAGATAGTCCTTTGAGACAAATAACTTATGTTTAAAACCTTTGTACAAAGATCTATTTTTCCAAGTGATGTCTGCTGGAATGGCTTTCTATGCTTCCAAAATGGAATGTAATAGTGCTATTGCTTCTGCTGTACTGAGAGACTGTATTGATGAATAGTTATTACTAAGAAGTGTTAAATCTGAAAGATGCTGCTATTTAGTGAAATCCCAAATTTGAGCATGTGATGACTACACTTGAGAATAGAATAGAATAGAAGAGAAGAGAAGAGAATAATTCTTCTATTCAAAGAATTATTGGTCCTGAAATAAGGATACTGTGCTGACTTCCCTGCTGACCAATATGATTTTTTAATATAGATTTTATTTTTTTAGAACTTTAGGTTTACAGAAAAACTGCACAGAAAATACAGAAAGTCACCACATACTCCCTATACCATTTCTCTTACAATTAACATCTTGCATTATTGTGGTGCATTTGTTACATTTAATGAACCAATAGTGATGAATTATTATTAACTCAAATCCATAGTTTACATTAGGGTTTTCTCTTTGTGTTGTATAATTCTATGGGTTTTAACAAATATATGATGCCCTGAAAATGCTTGAGTTATTTATACCCCCCGAACCTAAACCATAGCAACCACAGATCTCTTTACTGTCTTTGTAGTTTTACCTTTTCCAGAAAAATGTCCCACCACTTGTCTGTCAGTTTGTCATCCTGTGGTGCCTTGCATATTGCTGTGAGGCTGGAGGGTATGTCACCGGTATTTCAAATACCAGCTGTGAGGCTGGAGGGTATGTCACCGGTATTTCAAATACCAGCAGGGTGACCCATGGTGGACAGATTTCAGTGGAGCTTCCAGAC